>NC_052501.1:33037429-33081572 GCF_016617805.1 Bactrocera tryoni
ATTTCTATTTAAATTATAAAGGTTTGCTACATTTTTTTTCGATAAGAATGAATTGCAGAAGGTGTGCCAATTCACAATATTCATGAACAATAGTCATTTACAGCTGTTCATATACCACTAGATTCTGCAGCATCGTGCTTTTGCATATTTCGGCATAGAAATTTTACATTTTGTGTCATCATGCAATCTAGAGAATCCCCCTAATATGTTTTTTTCCTTTTTACATGTAAGTTGTCACTAACGGTTCTGAGCGTAGCCTTTTTTTTGGCAGATTTCAGATTTCCACGCTCAAAGCCGAGGCGATCGTAAATGCGCGTGTTGCGTAAACGGGAAAATACGCTCAACTTTAAGCGTTCACTCTGCGTCACCCTTCGTCAATTGTCTAGCCTAACTCCTAAAGTCGTCCGATCTATTAGTTACGAACAATTATCGCAGGGATTTAAGTAAAGTGCGAAAAGTATTTCGTTATCATTTATTACTACAAAATGTTCACATGTAAAATATAAATACCTTGCGATAGCGCACGGAATGTAGAATATCCAGCAATACCGAACAGAGCTGCTACTGCTAAAGCAAATCCAATTGAAATGTGCGTGACTTTCTCCCATCGCTCAAGTGTGGCATTTCTCATGGACTGATAAACCAAAAACGTATTATGGTGGCACATAAATGCTGCAATGATACCATGTAAAAGAAAAAATCACAAACACTCAAACTAGATAGTAATTGCGGTTGCGGATTTGGTGTGACTTAATTATATATACATAAGTACTATCAAGCAATAAAAATTGCAATAAACAATATTATATTATGTTCTCATCACCCCTCCTCTCTAGCGACGAAAAAAAGGTTTATTTAATTATGCTAGAAACTCACCAAAAACCATAATGCCCGTTGCTGGAATTAAATCAATGTTGGCAAATCTCCAAGATTCTGCGGAATCGGCGCTGAAATTGAAAAAAGATGTTTCTGATGTTTACGTGTAATTAAGTATGTATGTAGACTTAGACACATATGTATGTGCGTACACATGTGAATATGTATGTATGTGAATAAATAACTCTAGTTTTCATATTTATTAGGTAACAAAAGTAGAATATTCATTAAAACGACAATAAACTTTCTCTCTCATATCCAATGAGATACATTTTCGAGGTGAGATAGTTTTCATAAAAATGTTTGTATTTTTATCATTCAACTATCACTGTACTTTCGCGGGACGACAGTCTACTTGCTTCTTAAGGGACCATATAGTTAATTTAGTTAGGATTCCATTACATATCTGTTTAATTTGATCAGAGGAGGATGCAAAACCAAACTCTTCATTTTTTGTTAATACAATCGACCGTTATATGAAAACAGATTTTACATTTTCCTAGCACTTTTTCAGAGTTATAAAATTTTCTACAATGAAATGGTGTCCAAGTAAACACAGGGAAAAATGTCTGATATAACAAATTAAAATTGTGGAAGTGTATTTCCAAAGCGCGAGTACTTGCTTAAAATTTACAGAGCATGTCGCACTCATCCACGATGAGTCACATTGCTAACAACGTGTACATATATGAATAAACAGAATTGAAATTGTTGCATGCTTTTAAAACCGTTTTAAAAACCTTCAATAAATTGCGCTACAGGAAACATTTTTAACTTTTTGGATCCCCATCTCAATTTCAATAATTCTAATTGGATTCCAGCAGGAACGTGAAAAGCGCTTTGTTGGCGAAATATGTAAGGCTTACAATATTGGAAAAAATACTTAATCATATGTATACAGTTTGCGCTACTAATTATTAAAATAGTTAGAATTTTTCTATGAAGTTAAAATATATAAAAAAAACCAAACCCATTTAGTCATACAGGCATATTAATCAGGAAAGGATTATCTCACATATCTCCCTGATTGACCGATATTTTCGATGAAAAATTCGCAATAAGAACTGGGATCCACATATTCGGTTTATGGGGGCTGAACAGTTTTAGTCCAACATGAACCAAATTTAGTAATAAGAAAAAATTAAAATATTTTCTAAATGGACAGAAATGTGCATTGTATCATACTTTGGAAAAAATTTAACTCAGATTACTGAAATTATCAGTTGTTCGAGGAAAATGGTATAGAACGCCATCAATTTTGTTAAAAGTGATCCAAATTTGCTCAAAAATAAAAAAATCGCAAAGCTGCTGAGCGTAAAATAACGGAACTTGCTGGTGGAATCATCTTCAGAAAAAGCAAAGCTAATCATTTTAAATCATGCCGAGAGCTTATGGCGAAAATAAGCAACGAATTTGGGCTTAACGCATCCAATAGGCTATGCGAAGACGTCTAAGAGATGATCAGTTGTTTGGACGAATGAGTTGAACAAAACACACCTGACAAAAAAAACATAACAAACAGCTAAAGAACATTTAGAAAAGGACGCCAAATTTTGGAAAATGTTTCTGTGGAGCGATGAAACTAAGGTGAAGCATATCGGATCGAATGGAAAACCATTTGTCCATCGTCCCAGGTGTCAGACGTATAACTCCAGATACACTACAAACACTGTAGTGGAAGTTTTCCTGGTAGTATCACTGATCAATGATCCAAAGCACGCAATTAAAAGTGTGAAGAACTGGCTCACTGCAGAAAGTATTGAAGTCCTGAGCTGGCCAGTCCAAAACTCCGAAGCAAAATCGATTGTTAAGATACAGAGTGCCAAGACAAAATTCAAAAATGCGGAAAAGCTTTGGACTGGAATCAAGGAGGCATGGTACGTAATTTCGCAAAGAAGGTGTCAGATAAAGTGTGTTTCAATAGCTACGCTACAAAAGTAGACCAATAGGAATAGCAAACCACGCCATATTTTTTCCCGCTCTTTCGACATTTCTCTTCAGTAAGGTTTGCTATTTCATTATAGAAAGATATACGTTCTAACAACGAGATTATTAAAATTTACTGCCGAAATTCGGAGTCAGTGGCCTCAACTTTAAGAGCGTTTTTCAATAAGAGCAATACTTGCTTGCGATATCAATGAAATTATTTATTCCTGTGAAAGTACATTCGTACGTACTCCATGAGTAACTATTGCATCCTGAAAAAATACGGTTTGGAGCGTTTTATGTGCAGACATCTTTCGGCCGTACTTCTTCCGGGATGATCAAGACCGGCACGTTACTGTGAATGCAAATCGCTACCGCTCAATGATAAACGAATATTTTTAGCCCGAATTGGATAATATGTGGATCGAACAGGACGGCGTCACAGGTCACAATCAATTTATTGAAAACTAAGTTTGGTGAACGTGTTATCTCGCGAAATGGTCCAGTCAATTGGCCGCCACGGTCGTGCGTTTTGACGCCATTAGACTATTTCTTGTGGGAATACGTCAAATTCGTACTTCGTAAGAATATCGAACGTGAAATTGCAGCATTATCGGCCGATTTATGCCTGACAATTGGGTTCAGCGCCTGGACTTCTGCAATCGTGCCCGTGGAAGCCATGATTCGTGTAAAGAATTTCATTGATATCACAAACCGTTTATGTTTTATTTAAAAAAGTTTTGTAGCGTTCTTAGTGAAAACCCGATATTAGTGGAGAGCTTGCCCTGACGATGCCAAGCAATTTTGAAAAATTGTGGGCGCACAAGGAAATACTAACGTTGTAAGTACTTAAACGCAATGAGAAACTCAATAAATTTGTTTTTTAAAGAACTATTGAATAAAGCTTTGTAATTTTTTATAAATAACTCACTTATTTCTCTTTCATGTGATACTAATGATAAAATTTCTTTTCTGTTTTTACTGAAAAATATACGTCTTTTTATTACATTCTTAAGGCATGCTATTTATCATTCCATGACTGTATAGCGCAATTATGTAAGCGGTCTCTAGCCACTATTTGAGAATTTTTGAGGCAAAGTCTCAAATTGTGACTAGTTAGTATTCACAACACAGTCTAGTCTTTAGTCACAAAATATTGTTTCAAATATGTGACCTGATAGTTAGCAGGTCACGAAACTAAAAGGAACTTTTGTTTGCCATTTTAAATAAAAAAATCATAGATATTAATCGATTGTCGTTTTACCATATTTTGTAAGCAACTCGAACACGAAAAAGTTAAAAATAAGTCAATTTCAAATATATTTCGTATATTTATTTGTATTGGTAATTATGCTTTTTGATCAATATCGACATATTTATTTTCATTCAAGTGAAATGTAAGAGCTGATTAGACCTCTTCGTTTTCAATTGAGAGATTTTTGTGACTGTCACGCACTGAATTGCTAAATCGTCTCAAGTCACAAAAACTGTCTCTAATTGAAAATCTCAATTTTATAGACTTGTCTTGTTGACCTCCTATTTATACAAATGCTTCCGAAATCGAATTTTTATAATTTTGTATTTAATAATTTCCTAAAAATTTCTTTAATGAATTACTTGTAAATAAAATAATTCGTTAAAATGAAAACCAAAATAAATATTGAACAGATAACCAACCTGCGTTTACACAATTTTTTTCGCCACTGTTCACACTATTATTATTATTTTGGCCGCAACTGTCTCTATTTATGTACATACATATAATATTCATAATATACTCACACAGTGTAATCACCCGACAATAACTTTACAATTACGGCAAACAAAATGAACACCACGCACGCCAAACTAATAAAACTGGCACGGGCTAATCGAGAAACGTTTTTGTATAGACATAACGGTACTACAACGCCAATTGTAACGAAGAATACAACTCCCAGCCGTACAGCACGCATCGACGTACCCCAAGACGGAAAAAACCGTACTAACACTTTAGACAGAGTATCACCCACGACAACATTGTAGGAAATCATAGCTGCAAATATAAAAATATAATGCAATATGATACTCATGTAGTATATTATTTATATTTGTTGATACATAAGTACTTATATACATATATTGTGTATGTATTAATAAAAAAATTACAATCATACTTTGGCGTATTTCAAAACTTACCCAGAAATGGATACATAAATTGTAATATCGATAGAAGGTAGTATCCATATTTACCGTAAGCCGCTTCCATAATGCCTGGGTAACTAAACCTTCCGCATATATGCCCGCATCTTACCTGAAATATAAATAAAAATAATAAGTGAATGTTGTGGTCTTACAAACTGCAAGTAGGATCTAAATTGGCCGAACATTGCCATAGTTACTGTCCCAATTTATAGAAATTAAATGTTAGTGAAATATTTTAACATGTCTGCATATCTTTATAACAACATTCATGTTTCCACAAAGCAGGCAGTGATGGTTGGTTAGTTAACCGTCTAACCGCACTTAATTCATCATTCTACGCATTGTGTTAACAAATTAATCTCCACTTAACAACTGTGTGGAATAACAATAGCTTTTCTATTGGAACATTGCGAGCGGTGAAAGATTTCCCGTTTCAACCTGCTTAAATCTGAACATTCACCAAGGTCTTATCATCCTCCACGCATGTTAGGGGTTTAATCTTTGTGAAGACCCCAGCAATATTGCACAGTTTTCTCTTTCCTAAAGTAAAACCAATAGGAAATTGTAGCGTTCCTAAACGTAACGTAAATATATATGTATGTACATATGTATGTATGTATATTCTGACGGTGTCCTTGATATACAATGATGTACGTTGCAAGAGAATCATTTCACCATTAAACTTTTCAGTCAGCATTTTTTCTCCAAGAATATTTCCCTCTCTTTGATGACCACCCTTTTTTTTGCGACAAGATCTATGGGAAATCACCGAAAAGTGTATTGCAGTCGTTCAAATCTTGCATTTTTCTGATAACATCGTTTCTATACTACACAATATGGTGATTGTCATTCATTTCGACCTTCCATCGAAAATAAAACCGTTTGTGGTGGTCAATATGTATGATATTTTAATGAAATTAAATAGATTTTTTAACCATATAGCTTAGCGCTGTTAAGTTTAAGTCTATGTTACATATACTATCTCATTTGAGTTAGTCAGCTTCATTTTAAAATACATACTTATACAGTGGGGAGCAAAACTGTCAACATGTTTACAGAAATGTTCTTATAATTTTGTCTCTACTAGCCATATCGACAACATTCATACATCAAAATAAAGTTAATACTTCAATTTATTAAAAATATAAAGCAGATCATCTTTATTTTATTCCTGGATGAAAATGTATGATAAATTCTAATTACAAGTCATTTTTCCAGTGTGCCATGCTATATTTACCGTAATGGCTGGGAAAGGTAATTCAAAGCGGATATATAAATAACAATTGATATTATTAACATTTTGACTGTCGTCGCGATTACTAAGCATTTTTAAAAGGTTTTATTGTAAACCAAAAAATATACAAAAATTATTGCGAGACGTCGAAGACAAAGTTATTGTTTAAATTAATTATTTTGCTAAACACTAAGTAAATTTGAAGAAAACACTAAGTAAAATTGCGGAAAAGTTGAATATAAACCGACAAATGGAAATAAATTTGAAGAAAACACTAAGTATTGTTGGAGTTGTAAGCGCTGGAGGCCGGCCGGCCGCGGAAGTTTACCGATGGTGATGGTGATTTTATTGTGTAAAAATGAGTGTAGAAGTTCAAGCAAGTACATGGACATTCCGACGCTCTTTAAATAAAATAGGTATGGTTGCTGCGGTTAAGGGGGAATTCTGGTCTAGAAATTAAAAAAAAATCGAAATTTTTTTTTATATTTTCAAAGTTTAACTATACAAGAATATGTGTACAAGACGATTTTTCAAAACTCAAATTATTTTCGGAGATATAGGCATTTTTCTGACCCGGCATCTAAACTGGTTCGGCCGGAACTAATCGAACAAAAGACTTTACGCGAAACTTTAAACACGTTTTTCTCAAAACTGACTTTTTCGGAACGATACCCATGATTTCTGAGGTTCGACTGGATCGATTTACTTGGAATTTTTATAGAGTCTTCTTTATAGGCTTGTCTATGGTTGGAACTAGCCCCATAGCCAAATTTTAATTTTTATTATTTTTAAACAAATCGAAATAGTCAGAAAAAGTGATCCAGAAAAACTGATCCAGAAAAACTTCTTTTTTCAGGCAGTCGCCATTTTGTGAAAAAAAGTTTTTCCCACTTTTCCGTAGTTCCGGCCATTGCGACATTATTCTAGATTAATAATCTTTTTTTTTTTTTGTTTCAGATAACTAGGAGGGTTGAAATCATAGGTATGGTCACGTGGAAATTTTTAGAGACCCCTCACTTCGTCACCTCATAATTTTTGAAACTTCTTAATTTTTTTAGTTTTTAATTTTTTTCTGTACTCTTCTAAAATTAAAAAATAACTAGTAAAAAAAATGGATGGTAAAAATATTAATTGCCTTGTTATACGACACTTTAAAAATTACCTGAAATTCATGCTTCTAGACCAGAATACCCCCTTAAACAAAAGATAGACTCTTTATCTGAGCGAAATGTGAAAGCTAAGCTTAAATTTTGCCGAGAATGGAAGGAGGACTGGAAAAGTTTTATGTACATATATGGTCGGTTGAGACGAAGATTAATAGGTACCAATCAGATGTTAAGGCATATTTTTGGCTTCGTCCGCAAAAATCCTTCAGCGTGGACAGGTTTGATGATTTAGAGTTGCTTTACGTGGTGGCATATCGGTCTTTTGTTTAGAATATGTGGAATAATGAATAAAGAGATGTATTTGCATATTCTAAAATCACAGCTGCCTGATTTCGTAAACGTATCCAGCTAAGGAAATAATTTTCTAACAAGACCGAGATCCGAAACATACGGCGAAAAATGTCCAAGAATGGCTAAAAAATCAAAGTTGAAATGGTCAGCACAAAACCCCGAACGAACTGTGGAGCCGGGTACAGACGGAGTGGAGAAATATACCTCACTTAATTATTGAAACCCGGGTTGAAAGTATGTCCAAGTGTATAAAACGCGTAATAAAAAATTAAGGGGGTATTCTACTCTAGAATTTTGAAAAATTCGATTTTTTTTCATATATTTAAAGTTTAGACCTTAAAGAACATATCCTCCAAAGGATTTTTAAAAATTAAAATTAGTTTAAGAGCTACAGTTACTTTAGTGACGCAGTTCGCATTTTTGACTCACTCAAATGTGACTCACTCAAATGTGACTCTTTTTTTTAAACGCGTTTTTCTCGAAACTACTTTTTTCCACACGGTATCGGCATTATCTCAAGTTCTATACAACCGATTTATGTACTTGAAATTTTGTGTGACCCTTCTTTATATAACCCTTTATCGTTTCTACCAGCATCGCGTCAAAATTTTTGTTTTTAATATTTTAAAAAAATTCAGGAATTTCAAAAAAACGCGTAAAAAATTATTTTTATTTGCATGCAGTCGCCATTTTTCAAAAAAAAAAAATGTTTCGTGTTCCCTGAGGTAGGGACTATAACAGCATTCTTACTGATTAAAAATTTCTTTTGATTTTTTTTTCAGACCACCAGGAGAGTCAGGATCAATGTCACCAGGATGCGCCATTTTTTTTACAGCTGTCTCTCCCCCCCTCTAATTATTTTAATTTTTAATATTTTTGTACAATTTTTTTTCTGTATTCTTAAGATATCTATAAAAACACCATAAAAAAATGGATAGTAAAAATAATTTTTGGTTTTTTTTTTTAATAAAATTCAAAAAATTGCCCAAAATTTGATTTCTAGACTAGAATACCCCCTTAAGGTCTATTGTATTTAGGATTTTTCTTATACTTTCATCTATAAATAAAATAAAGTTGCTTCGTTTTATATTTTTAATAAATTGAAGTATTATCTTTATTTTGATGTATCAATGTTATCGATACTGCCAGTAAAAAAATGTTAGCATAACATTTAATCGCATTCTGTAAAAATGTTGACAGTTTTGCTCCCCACTGTATTATGGACACGAAGGAAAATGTAGTGACGGTACTCAGTGATGCCATGACCAATATTATTCGTCGAATAATAAATGTTGCGTAAGAATTCAATTTAAAAAAATATAATATAAAATATATCATATTTGCAACGCCTAGAAGTATTTCCCCGCCATTATTCCTTGAAAATTGCGAGAGTATGAAATATTTATGTACATAAGATACATACATACATATGTATGTATGTATGTACATATATGCGGTTTATTTTGATGATAATTTAATACATTTATAACTTAGAGTATTCTAGATTTACTTACCATTAAAATGAGTGAGTAATCCGTGATGTAAGCAATCAATATCAGCAGAATCAAACCCAGCACAAAGCCAGCGCGATGCAGTGCATATGGAATGCCAATGACGCCGCTGCCGACAATGGAATTTATATAGTTGAATGACGCTTGAGGAAGTGAGGACAGTGCGTCTCCCCCTAATGTCGTCGACGACTCATTATGTTGTCCTTCTGCATCGGAATTTGGTCGCTGTTGGCGTATGGTTGGGTGCTTTGCCTGTTGGTAAGTGTGATGAAAGCGTAAGCATTTTTTAGTGGAAGGTACACACATATATCTACAAACATACATACATACATATGCATGTAAGTATGTGTTTGAATTTTCATTATAACATTTTTCATTCCCAGCAAAATACCTATAAAGAGCTCGTATCAGCTCACATTACATTGCATTAGAATGCTTGATTAAAATTACTAAAGGGCATTTCAGTAAACATATTAGTTATTATCTAAAATAAAAGTGAAATATTTCAACTATTTAGCCATCAACATCTTTAACACGTAGACCGTGGTAGCTACAGAAAATAAAAAACAAGAAAAAACGTTAACTTCGGTTGCACCGAAGCTAAACACCCTTCACAGGTGCATTTCTGTTGGTAACTATGTGTTCAGTTTGTGTGGAAGCTATATGCTATAGTCAACCGATCTTATCAATTTCTTCGGAGATTACATTGTTGCTTTAGGAAATAATATATACCAAATTTTGAATATACATTGTCAAATGTGAAAGTTGTCCATACAAGAACTTGATTCCGATCGTTCAGTTTGTATGGCAGCTGGCAGCTATATGTTATAGTGGTCCGATATCGGCCGTTCCGACAAATGAGCAGCTTCTTGAAGAGAAAATGACGTTTACAAAATTTCAAAACGATATCTTAAAAACTGAGGGACTAGTTCGTATATATACAGACAGACAGACAGGCAGACGGACAGACGGACAGACAGACGGACATGGCCAAATCGACTCAGCTTGACATACTGATCATTTATATATATACTTTTTCATTACAGAAATAACAATAGACCAAAGGTCGCGGTGCATTCCTCATAAATAAATCTAATCTATATATACTTTATAGGGTCTCCGACGATTCCTTCTGGGTGTTACAAACTTCGTGACAAACTTAATATACCCTGTTCAGGGTATAATAATGTCAACCAGTTTATTTACAGCAGCTGCTTAAGTCGGTACACCTCAGTAGTGCTTTCGCGAATTTTAAAATGGGTTAGAATATCGAAAAGAGAATTTGTCTAAAATTGCGTATTTATAACCAAATTTTGTATGCGGAATACTTGTGGTGATTAAAAAACACATGCTTCGTTCTGGACAAACTTTTTCAACTGATGAAAATATGTGGTGCTTGAAAATTATCAGGGAGGTTTTAGAGAGATGGCAAGAGAGCTCGACATCTCTCGCGAGTCCGTTCGAATGATTTTGGTGGATATTTTGAGTATAAAACGCGTTCTTCCTCGACTTGTTCCGATGAAGTTGAGGAGGTTTATGAGTTTTACAAGTAAACAAGTGCACCGTCATCGGAATGGAGGGACAAAAACGAATCGAAACCAAAAAAAAAAAAACACGCCAACTCAAGAATCAAGGCGACTCTTTGTTTTTTTCGATATTCGGGGTTTGGTGCATCATGAATTTATTTCGGAGGGACGGGCGTTCAATAAAGAATTCTATTTATAGATTTTACACGATAATAATGCACTATCGCATCGAGCTATGATTGTGACTGAATGTAAAGCCAAAAACGCAGTGAATACCATTGATCAAACCACCGTATTCACCAGATCTGGCTTCGTGTGCCGTACTTCTTCCATGATGATCAAGATCGGCACGTTACTGTCAATGGGAATCGCTACCGCTCAATGATAACCGAATATTTTTGGCCCGAATTGGATGATGTGGACTTGCACAATATGTGGATCCAACAGAATGGCGCCACAAGCCATACAGCGAATGTCAAAATCTATTTATTGCAAATCAAGTTTGATGAACGTGTTATCTCACGAAATGGCCCAAACAATTAGCCGCCTCGGTCGTGCGATTTGACGACGTTAGACTATTTACTGTGGCGCTACGGCAAGTATATGGTATATGCCAACAAGCCCACGACGATTGATGAACTTCGTAAGAATATCGGCCGATTTATGTTTGAAAACCGCCGAAAACTGGGTTCAACGTCCTTACGTCTGCAAGCGTGTCCATGGTGCTCATGCAAAAGAAATCGAGTTCCAAACATAATGGCATCGAATGTACTTTCACAGGAATAAAGAATTTCATTGATATCCCAAACCCTTTTTGTGTTATTTAAAAATCTTTTGTAGCGCTCTTATTGAAAAATTCGTTAGATTCATGCTTGATATCATTATACAAAGTTAATCGGAAAATCGAAAATCGCTATATTGGAATTGTTGGCGATAGAGGAAAGGTCTCAGTAAAAATGTTGGATATTTATATGTACCTTCTTAATACACTAATATGATGAATAAAACAACGTCGCACGGTCTGTGTCCAAACGGAGCCAAGTGAGCTATGGCGTGAGCACCCCTGATTTTTTATAATTAATCTGAATCACTTTATAAGCATATTGATAATGAAAGTTACCAATTTGTTTATTGTCACATAAGCGTTTGGTTTAAAAGATGTTAACGCTTTGAAGCAAACTCTCATAGTTCAATTTGGGTGAAAGAGTGGTTCCCATATTAAATCACTATTTCACAGAGCAAGAGTAAAAGTAATTTAAATAAATAAAAAATAAAAAATACTAAAAATAGTATAAAAATAGTTTTTTTTTCAATTATAAAGCACATATATACATATGTGTACATGTACATATGTGCGTGTATGCATATGTTACAGTTGCAAGCACATACATAAATTTTCATTTACTTAATTTTGTTTCAATGCTTGTTAGCTCTGGAGATGTACGACTGCATCGACATCTATTGACAAAATACGAAAAGACTTTTTCGACTACCCAATATATTTAACTTATAAGTCTTTTAATATACATATTTACTATACACAATTATTTTTATACTTTTCAGACGATAAATGAATATCGTTTTAGCAAATACATGGTTTCAAATAAATTTATATATCAATTTGAATACCTGTTCATTATTTGACGCAGTGAAATTCTGCCATAATTTTGGCACACCCATTAACTTAAAGTGCATTGATTTATATATTTACCTCCATGAGATTATTGATGTCATCAAACGCATGAGTTTCACCTCCCGAAACATCGCTTCCCTAAAAAACAGACATTATGTATAAAATGAGAAACCATTTTAATAATCTGACATAAAGTGTAGAAAATTAGTGGATGATTGTCATACCGAATTAAATGAGATTGAATTTATATTATACTATATTTATTATGGATATATTATGTCTATTATTTAGGAGATTTAACAGAGACGTACTCAAAGTGAGAGTTGTTGTAACAATTCTTAATTATTTTACCCCAAACAATATTATATTTCGCTAATATCGAGCTTAAAATATTTATGTGTAGTTGAAGTTTCATTATCTGTGCAAGAAATATTTGAATATTTACGTATACATACATAGATTATACAATAATGAAAAGTTTCTATTTTAGTTTCATTTCAGTCGCAGTTATTCTACATTAGCGATGAATCGCTTTCGCTGATATTGCATATATGAAGGAAGGGAGAAATTCGTGGGCGTGCTCAGAGCCCATCAACGTCACTAAGGATAATCGAAAAATCGTGCAACTCGTGTGTACGTACATATGTACATACATATGTATATTAAAAAGCGTGTCTCGCAAAAATTTCTGCCTCGTGTCGAACGTATTGGCGTGCGTGCTTGCGCTGATAAGCAACTGTAGATAAGCCATGTAACCAAAGAATAAAGTAATTAACGATCTCTTTTTGACTCGAACCGTACTTTGATTGTACTACAGTGAGATCGCTGTTCTTACTTCGGATCGTCATTCGAATGGTGAGATAACGAATGTTATGAACGCTATCTTACCTTCATTGCTTTCATTTCGTTCCTACGCTAACGTCGCGAGTCTCGAGCCTCGACCATTAGCCCTTGGCACTCGACCATTATACAAGTTAAGTATACAGTTCTACCCAGCTGTGCATCGATATCTGCAGATTGCTGCAACTCTATCAGTATCAGCTGCTCCCAGTGAAAGGTCGAAGACAGCTTGAACAACCTTGCTCTTCTCAATATCTATAGAAATTCTGATGTTTCGAGCAAAGATATTTGGAACATCATAGCTTCACAGCAAATAATACTGGATATCTTTCATTAGCACTTTCTGCATTTGCGAAAAATTTTGTTCAGTTGAAAATATAATTTAATAAATAATTGACGTAGTGCATTACATTAAACAATAAAAAACTACATGTTCTAGCACTAACTGACAGAAACCTCACTTGAAATTTGTTTCTGGTACGCCGCTAAGATTTAAGGCCCATTGCATTAGATGCCGTTTGGTCATGTAAGCCCTTACTAATTGGGAAAATAAATTATTCTTTCGTTTTCTCATTAATTTATTATTTATAAATGTTTGCAAGTGTACGACTAAAATCTAAAGGAATCTAAAATTTGTTATTCGACGAATCTTAAAATGAGTAAAAACTCGCCTTAGACCACAAGCCTTATGTACCTGAAGGTACTCCCTGGCTCTAATCCTTACAAGTTGTAAGAGTATGAAATGTAACTGTACATTACCGGAACTTCGCACTTCCTTACTTGTTTAAATACATTTTTTTAACTACAGAATACCACCATGAATGCCCAGTACCAAATTAAATCGTCTATTCACAATAAGTAATTTGTCATCCTCATCATATTATGGCCCTAAAAGTGTAGCGTTAATGATTAGGAAAGATTAAATTATTTGTTGCTTTGTTGATATACAATACTTAGTATGTATGTGCCGTCTAAAATACAGAACTCTTTCGAGCGAGGTTTTTTTAACAATGAAATTAAACAATTATGGATTGGCTTGGCTTGCAATTGGGTTTCACGAGATGTTATTAGATAATTCATTCTTTGAGAATGTACTCATACATTTATTTAAGCATTCGATTTGAATTAGAAGCAGAGAGAACTATTCTTCCATAACGCGAATGCATCAGACTCTTTATTTGCTACGAGTAGAAATCCACAAAAATTATTTTGATCTGATGATTAAAAATAAAAATTACACTAATCTAGATCTTAAAAATATATTTGAGAAATGAAACCACAAAAAGTTCTTTGTATTTAGTTTTTATCCTTGGAAAATTTAGATAAATTTTACATTTCAATGCGTTATTACGATCAATGAAAAACTCGAAATTTTTCCAATCGGCAATATGACTAATAGGTAGGTATATAGGGACTAGTGGTAATATTGTATCTATTTTTTAATAACATTATTAGCATGGAAATAGCCAAACGGTGTCTACCAATAGGGTTGTCGTGATGGCTAGGGATTTACGTAAAATTTTGTCAGTGTGTTCAGTTTGCCTTTTCATCATGTTACGTTCCGCTTTGCTACAACGCTTGGACATTGTCCAAGATTAGTACACAAATCCACTATCATCGAAAAATCATCTCATCAGATAAGGCCCATTTAGTCCATTTCTGACTTCATGGCTTCGTCACCAAACAAATTTGTCGCTGTTGGGGTGAGTCAAATCCTTATGATCCCCCAAAATTGACCGTTTTGTGCAGATGTATCATCGGGCTTTATTTCATTCGGAATTAAGCAGAAAATGCCCTCACGCTCGCTATTGGCGTTATAACAGGATTTTACCGACTTTTTTTTCGAAATTTAATGAAATCGCCGAGAACAATCTCTATTTCCAGCAAGACGATGAGCCGTCTCTAGATCATTTTCTATGGGGTATGTTAACACATAGGTTTACGATAATCAACCAGCAAAGCTCGTGAAGCTCGAAGACAACATTCAGCCCACTATAATCGAAAATCTGCACCGGCCATCGAAAATTGACGTAATCTAACAGTTTACAGTATGTGTAAACGGAGCCGTGGTGGTCATTTGGATGAAATCGTTAATAGCTAAACATTATTCTATTTTTTACCAAAGTTTAACATCACGTCGTTCTTGTTTATAGACCTATACCTATACATACTATGTATATGTACATCCATAGTTCGAGCTCCTCCTTACTGGTTGGGGCAAAATGAAAGATATTCAAAAATCCGTATGTAGCACATTTTTGCCTCTTGGTGATTGCTTCAACGAATATGCTTGGAAAGACAAAGGTTTTTGATTTTTTTCCATTTTGCTCTTCGCAGTAAGGTTGATAAGAGCTGGTCTAATTTTGACATACCTACATGTAAGAAGAAAATTGCACAAGTAATCGAAAGCGGAAAAGGATAATTATTCGCTGACCAAATCATGTGAACTTAAGTCTAAGGTCTTTCCTGCTGAAAGGTATGGAAAATATAATGAGTATTGAAATATGGACAAGGCAATGCCGGGTATGCTTCTAATAAAGTCATGTTGGTATGGGATGGGACTTAACATCGTCTTCACAACACTTAGTAGCATAGAAATAGCCACCACGCTCCACATGGTGATACATCGAACCGCAAAATAAACCGGTTCGCATATGAAAGCGGGAAATTACAGTGGCGAAGAAGTAACATTGTTCTAACATACATAACAAAACATTGTTCTATATAGATACATCCGTGTTCCAGTTTATATTACAAACTCAAAATCGTCAAATGTTTTCCTTGTAAGTATTGATCCTAATCATAATACCATAGTATTGATATATTGATCGTCTTACCTGTCTTTGGAGGATGTAACTGAATTCTGTTGCAGTATTGCGGCGACTGTCACTCATTCTGTTTATGATCTTTAGCGAGAATTGAACCGGGATGATTTCCAATATATTTAACTAGAATTGGAATATACTGCAGTGATGAACATAAATTTGACCTCCAAGTCTTTGAGGAAGCGAGGAATAAACAGTAAAATCCACAATTTATGTAGTTGTTAAGTCTTACTAACATTTATGTTTTGAAACTAAGTTGTTTCAGTTTAGTTAGCCTAATTTTGTATATATTTTTATGTGGCAATATTCTAGGTTACTCTGTTTGAATGATGCACGTGGAGGCTTTTCAGTGGGAATAGTACCAAATATGGTGTGTTAATTTCCCTCTCATTACGTTGAGGGTATTGCTTATTTGTTTGTTTTAGTGTTTCACTTATTCGCCAACCTACGACAACGAAACAGATGTCACAATCGGTCGGGTTTGTGTATTGCTGTTTTTGAGAGTGGATGTGTTGATGGCTTGAAGCAAGGTGGCGGTGGTATGTAGACGGGCGAGAAGTGATTGTGTAAATGCGAATCACAAATAACGAATTTCAAGTGCCTGACTCCCACGAGTGTTCTGTGTTACTTGGAAGGGCGTCTGTGCTTTGCGAGTTGCCCTTTTCGTATGTGCGGTTTTATGTGTTGTCAATTTCACTGTCGGATTGTATGATATTTGAAGGTCTCTTCCTTTTCTACATAATAATAGAGCTCTTGAACATTAGTTAAGTGAAGTTTCGTTTCACTCTGCGTTCAATTATACGTGCTCCCATTTTGTACACAAGTAGCAATTGATTGATTTTTTGTTACTCCTTTACCTTATTAACCACTCTGAAATTATTCAGTTGCTCGCGTAAATAACACTTGTCTTTGGTTTTTACATAATACAATAAAAAACGTAATTATTTGATTATATATAATGTACATTTATTGCAACGTTATTTACTGTCAAGTTCAAAAATTTCCAGTAGTTGTTTTTGTTATGTGAGACAATTGCGGTGTTGGGAACAATTTGGCATCTTAAACGTTGCACGGCCGAGTAGTAACTGCTTGCTTGCTATGCTATAATGGTAAACGTTATACGCCAGCATAACACCATCGTCCTTCTCGGAGTTTGCATCCAAAATTCTCTACGCTCTTTCTTAACAGCTGGTCAGCAAGTATGCAATCGCTTTTCTCTCGGCTCTAGAAAACAACTCTCATATTCGACCTAAGTTGCCAGACTTATTAGTTTAGCTATATCCTAAAGACGTTTTTGTAAATACAATTTTCAAACCCAAATTCGAACCCACTCTCCTTATAACGTATCATATAAAGTGGTAGCTATGGTTAGAGTATTATTAAACGCTACTAAAATGGGGCTGTGTTATTATCTTTCATATACATATTTATAAAATTATTTTATGATAAATAGAAAAACTTTAAAATCAGGGAAAATTGGCAGTTTCTCACAAAGATATTTCCTCTGATTAAAGTTATTTATTGTGTATTACTTGTTCGCACATTTATATATTGCATACAAACATATACTAATTTATTCGTTGATATACAAAAATTTTGTTTCAAGCGGGAAACTTTCGTAACACATAAGCTGCGCAAAGCTTTCGAGCACAGCAGTATTTTTATGAAATCAAGGGTAGAAAACAAAGTTTGGGAGCTTGACTTCGATGCATGAATATATACCATATATGTATATCACACGGTTAAATACACAATACAGTCGACGCTCACGAATTAGAATTATATTGTTTTTAAAGTGATTCTAATTTCTGGAAGTTTTTTTGTACATGTTTGAGTGAAAAATTAATTTTTTTGTACACCTCTTCTGTTCATCTTTTATACGTTTTTATCTTATCCTTGCACGTGTTTTTAATTTTAATCATTTATTTTTCTGCAATAAAATCAAAATTCCATACGTAAATACAGGTTCCTTTTAGAAAATCTTATCGTAATACGAGTTTACAAATGGCGACGGAACTACAAAATCATTTCCACTTGGACTCACACAGAACAGTCGGTGTATATACTAAATAAAAAATAAAGATTCATTCATTTATATTTTTCCTGTTAAACATAAAACAAATCAACAAATCAATCTCAGTAAAAAACAAGTAAGGAAGGGCTAAGTTCGGGTGTCACCGAACATTTTATACTCTCGCATGATAAAGTGATAATCGAGATTTCATTATCCGTCATTTACATATTTTTCAAATACCGTATTTGTGTAAAGTTTTATATTATACAGAGAAGGCATCAAATGGAATTTAAAATAGCGTTATATTGGAAGAAGGCGTGGTTGTGAACCGATTTCATCCATATTTCATACATGTTATCAGGGTGTTAAGGAAATATTATATCCCGAATTTCATTGAAATCGGTGGAGTAGTTCCTGAGATATGGTTTTTGGTCCATAAGTGGGCGACGCCACGCCCATTTTCAATTTTTAAAAAAGCCTGGGTGCAGCTTCCTTTTGCCATTTCTTCCGTAAAATTTAGTGTTTCTGACGTTTTTCGTTAGTCGGTTAACGCACTTTTAGTGGTTTTCAACATAACCTTTGTATGGGAGGTGGGCGTGGTTATTATCCGATTTCTTCCATTTTTGAACTGTATATGGAAATACCTGAAGGAAACGCCTCTATAGAGTTTGGTTGACATAGCTATAGTAATTTCCGAGATATGTACATAAAACTTAGTAGGGGGCGGGGCCACGCCCACTTTTCCAAAAAAATTACGTCCAAATATGCCCCTTCCTAATGCGATCCTTTGTGCCAAATTTCACTTTAATATCTTTATTTACTTTCACACTTTCACTTTTGAAAAATCGATTTTTTTTGTCTTATCTTATTGTTTAACATTTCAAGAATATGTCCTTAAAATTTTAAGTCGGTAGAAGTAATATTCTTAGAGTTATCATCTTATTAGTCTCCTGGCCTTTAACGCTCTAACTCTAACAACTGAGGGCGGTGGTGATAGAAGTGCATAAACTTTAGACGCGTTTTTCTCAAAACTACTTTTTCAAAGTCCGTGTTCACTGTCATTTCAAAACTACTTGATCGATTCATTTCAAACTTTGAACACATTTTAACATATAAAATACCGCCCCCCTACGTTTATTAAATAATTTTTTTTTCATTAAGGGTGTTTTCTACCCACAAAATGGAGGAATTTTTAGTGGAAAATAACAGTTTACACCTTAGATGGCCGCCAAAATTTTTGAATGCAAAAAAAATTATCAGAGAACGTTGGGGGGAAGATTTGATTATAGTTTAACTAATTTTTCTTCATTTTTTATTTTCAGATAATTTCCGGCCGAGTTATAGTGAACACCGCAAACTCTTTTTTTCTCAAGACGTTCTGTGGAAAGCACTGTTACCGGCTTACGCCTCAATATTTCTGCATGAAAAAATTACCATACATTGTCAAAAATGTGCTCTATAATGTACAAAAGGTCCGAGTAAAATTACTCAATCCAGATTTGAGAAATAAATTCACAAAAAAAGTATTTTTTTTACCTTGAAAACCCTACATAATAGAAATTCAGTTATGATCCTTCTTTTATAATGGTATGGGTTGAATCGAACAAATACTTCCCTTAGCCCCCTGTATGTACCTAACATAAATGTTCAAAAATGAACATGAGCGTTGGTGCCAAAGGGTACCATTTAATACTTATTATAATTATTATAGTCCACTAATATTAAATATCTATTTTTAAATATATTGAACATACGTACATACATACATAAATAAACACATAAAAATGTTTACAATTAGTCCAGTCATTTAAGCTTAAATTAGGTAAGAATCTCGAAATTCGATATACCCATTTACATGTCTGTAAATACTTGTATATTGACACCTTAAAGTTGTCTCAAAACCTACATATGGTACATAGGTATACCCTAGGTGAACTTACTATAATGACTGGACTAAATAGCTATTGATAAGATATACATTCAGGCAATGCACTTAAAAGTAATCTTAAACCACACAGCATAAACAATGCGATAACACACGCACACACATGTATTGCATTGTATAGTTAAAAACAACCCCATGTGGTGTGCAGTCCATACTTCTTCCTCTTTACTGACGTAGACACCGCTTACGCGATTATAGCCGAGTTAATAACAGCGCGCCAGTCTTGTCTTCTTTTCGCTACGTGGCGCCAATTGGATATTCCAAGCGTAGCCAGGTTCTTCTCCACTTGGTCCTTCCAACGGAGTGGAGGTCTTCCTCTTCCTCTGCTTCCCCCGGCGGGTACTGCGTCGAATACTTTAAGAGCTGGAGAGTTTTCGTCCATTCGGCAACATGGCTTGGCCAGCGTAGCCGCTGTCTTTTAATTCGCTGAACTATGTCGATGTCGTCGTATATCTCGTACAGCTCATCGTTCCATCGAATACGATATTCGCTGTGGCCAACGCGCGAAGATTTATATCTTTCGCAGAACTTTTCTCTCGAAAACTCGCAACGTCGACTCATCGGTTGCTGTCATCGTCCAAGACTCTGCACATTTCCAGGCTGACACTGTTGGTGGTGTTTATGCTGGTTCCTAAATATACGAAACTATCTACAACATCAAAGTTATGAGAGTCAACAGTGACGTGAGAGCTAAGTCGCGAGTGCGACGACTGTTTGTTTGATATCAGGAGATATTTCGTCTTGCCCTCGTTCACTGCCAGACCCCTTTGCTTTGCTTCCTTGTGGCGCGGGTGTTGAGGATATCAATATCATGGTTTTATATACACAGCTACAAAAAGATGGTTATATTATATACTATATTACAGTTACACTTCCATAACTCGAACTTTTAAATTAGCTCGTGATTCTCTAAGTCGCATCTTTCGGGAAAATCCCACTTTGTACAAGTCGCCGCACGTATTTATGCCTTCAAATGTCATTATTAACTATAATTGCTCAGCCGGATTTATAACAGATGATATCGTTGTACCGAATATTTCAGACCCTATGAATATGACTTCCAGCGCCATGGAAAGCGATGAGCATTCTAATGAAGGAATTATTCAACCGCCATCTAAAAATGTCGTAACGCAATCCCTGCAATTTTAAATTCTTATTTAAATACGAATAGTATTAATACAACTGACGATAACTATGAATGGTTAATCAGTTTAGAATCTCTTTTCACTGAAACAAACAAGCAACTAATATATTTTCAGCCAAAAATTTTAGAATACATGTTTTATGTACATAAGCATAAGACTTTATGAGAATTAAATAAATAAAACTGTGGCAGTATCCGGAGAGTCGTAAGTCGTCGTTAATGACATGTTATTTATCAAAAATATTAAAAATTAAAAACAAAACACATTCAGCTATAGACAAATCATTTGAAAGTTAGTGAGTTTTACAAAATGAGCTCGAAATGTAAGAGACATGCGATGAAAACTGATATATTTTTATTTTTTTAATTTAATTTTATTTACTTTATAATTGAAAATAATGTTTTATTTTCTTTTTTTTTAATGAAACATGAAGTTTAGTCGCGGTATTTGCTCATTAAACTTAACAAGTTAAAGACTATAATTATAATTAGATAATATAATTTAGTTTACTTCTGCTTACTAAATATTTAACAAAAAACGAATTTAAGAAAATCGCGAATGAACCAAAAAGACATAACAAATATTTAAGAAGGTATAGTAGTAAGCTTTGCGTGGCCACGAGTGTAGGACGATTTTTCAAAATTAACGGGCCAAAAGTCCATTTTTTTTAACAAAAGGTTATCAAGAAATAGTACCTACAATAGAAAGAGAAATAGCCCAGTAATAAACATTTACCACCTCCACACACTAAACATGCTGTGTGCTTGCGCCCGCACTTCGAAACTTGATCTTTAGCTGCGGATGTGCGACTTAAAGGTTTTTTAAGATTGAGAGTCTTAAAGAAATAAGATAAAATGTTTCTTTAAAATTTTATCAATTGCTTAATTTTTGGCTTTAGGTACTTCTGGCGTAAAAATAGTGACCCGACATTATCTTTACGATAAAATACAACTGCAAAATTTGCCTAATTTGGATGAAAAACTAGATTATTTTGAAAAAAACTGCCTTTTGGCCTGTTATGGTGACAAAATAAACAATTTGAAATAAACATTTTGGTATTTCAAAACATCCCCACAGAAAAGAAGCTGTGTCCCTAAAACGAATGAGTGTTGGTTAGACGGAACGATGGAACTTCCGACAAATGGTGGAAATCGTCGACCCCGCTCGATCGCAATTGTAGTGAAAGCACCAAACGCAGAAGAACGGAAAAAATTAGATATATTTTTAGTGAGGGCGGAATAGTTCACGCAGCATACACCATACTACAGGGTCAAAGAAAAAGAAACGCTTCGAAAATACTTCGAGACATTAAAAATTCTCAGGGAAATGCAGAAGAGCTTTCAAAATAGCAAAATTAAATCGAACAGAAGTTTTTTGTTTTACATCACTACAATCCCTATCAATGTTTGTTGAAGCCGATTTAAAAAAAGTGATAATATGTAATCATTAAAAACACAAATAAATCACTTTACCAGTGCTATGATCTGTTAATCAAGGCGAATAAACAGTGTTGCCCACCCAACGATTGTATTTAGATCACAAGCACCTGTGCGGAAAGCAGTTTACAAAGCCTAATTGATAACACAATTACGCGCTTCTCTATAGCGAATGAAGGAATCCTCAGTTCGCTTAACGATAATGAAGGAATTCCTTAAAATAATTTGTAAATAGGGTTGCGACGGATCGCAAGAGGCTAAATATAAGTTAAGTTTGGAAGATGCCGCAGACACAGACTCCGATATATTTCTAAGCTCGTTTGTTCCTCTTAGAATAAGTAGTGGAAAGGAAGGAAAAAAAAAATTATATGGCAAAACCCTCCAGGAAATAAGTTACGTTGAAGATGCTGTCAAAAAGTTGACGCGTACAGAAGTTAAATTACATGAGAACAAATTTTTATTGAACATACATATACAAGGTCTGTCGCAAAAGAAACAGAACTTTTTAAATATAACTGTTTCTGGTGGCGCCACCTATTGGTGGGTATATGAAATAAAAAGTTTGATCTCTTGTTGACATTTCGTAAAATTTTAAGACAATTGGATAACTACAATCGATGTTATCGATCAAAAAGTGACAGCAGCTTTTGGTCATCGGTCGTAAAATGCAAAAAGCAAATATTAAATTTTGTTTTAAACTTGGGAAAACGTTTACTGAAACATTACAAATGATGAAAAAAGTTTATGGTGATCAGTGCCTATCCCGTAGTAATGTGCATGAGTGGTTTAAGGGGTTACATGGGTTTCACAGTTTCAAAAAATCGAAAATTTTTTTTTGTCTTATTAAATTCTATAACATCTCTAGAATATTGTCCTAAATCAAGTTGATCCGACTAATAGTTTCCGAGATACCGCCTTGAAAAGGTGGACGCTCGAGATCAGGTATAGGCTTTCTTAAAACTTTAAACGCGTTTTTCTCAAAACTATGTTTTCAAAGTCGGTTGTCAAGATTTTCGCGAACTACTCAACCGATCTTGATGAAATTTTACACAGGTCTTCGAGATATCATTTACAAGGTCTTGAACGAAGATTTTTTTTTTAATTACAACTATTTAAAAAAATGTCTAGAAATTTTCATCGAAATTTGAATTTTTTTATAAAAACGTCTGCCAAAATCCAATTTTCATTTTTTTTCCTTCGTTCAATACCTAGTTTATTGTCTTTACTCAAACACGTATTTTTTATTTTTATTTCAGATGATCCTGAAAAAAGTTCTGCTGACAACTCGGATGCACCTTTTTTCCGAGGGACTGCCGGAAATGGCGTCGTAATGACTGCCATTTTGATAATTTTTGAAAAATTTTACAAAATGTTTATTAAATATGAGTCTTTTAAATAAAAAAAAAAATTCATTAAAATATTTCATTTTTTATATGTAAAAAAAATTATTGAAAAAAGGCCGTTTTTTGCCCGAGAAAACCCATGTAACCCCTTAGGCGATTCCAAGAAGGTCGTGAGGACCTCTGTGACGATCAGAAGTCGGTCGTCTTCAGAAGTCAAAAATATAGACAATGATGATTTGTTTTTACGTTTCCGAGAGTATTGTACACCGAGAGTTCGTCCCACCTGGCCAAACGATTAATTCTGTGTTTTACCTTGGAGTTATAAAGCGTCTTATGTCACGCATTCGTCGTGCTCGACCACAATACCGTGAGGCAGGGTCCTGGCGCCTGTTGCACGATAATGCGCCGTGTCATCGGTCGACGCTTGTCACTGATTTTTTTGCAAAAAACTCCATATCAACCATAAATCACTCACCCTACT
Source organism: Bactrocera tryoni (assembly GCF_016617805.1). Classification (NCBI taxonomy): domain Eukaryota; kingdom Metazoa; phylum Arthropoda; class Insecta; order Diptera; family Tephritidae; genus Bactrocera; species Bactrocera tryoni. The sequence goes on from NC_052501.1 coordinate 33,061,806, forward strand.
CACCTGATCTGGCACCCTGTGATTTTTACCTATGTGGAAAACTTCATTTGCTCATGAAAGGACACTGGTTTCAGGACATTTCAGCTATCCAAAAGGCGACGACCGATATTCTCAAGAGCATTTCGAAAAATCACCTTAAACACTCATTTGAAATGCTAATTGACCGGGCTAAACGCAGTATCGGAGCACAAGGAAACTACTTTGAATAAAAAAATATAACTTTTGAAAAATAATAATTTTTTGTTGTTTTTTTTTTTTAACAGTCCTGTTTCTTTGCGACAGACCTTGTATTTAAAATGACAATGGTCGATGCCAAAGTGTGCAATGCTGAAACTGATACCAAATCAACAAGCATGCGTTGTATTTGTGGAGCCACATGTAAAGATTTTAATAATCAGACTCAGAATTTACAGATCAGTTCCAAAGCTCTCGAATTTGGACTATGTGTACTGCACGCCGGTATTCGATTTTTCGAAAGCATTTTACATCTTGCATACAAGTTACCCGTAAAAAAGTATAGTCAAAAGTGATCGAAAGAAGAAAAAGAGGTACATAAAAGCACAAACAAAAAGAAATATTCAAGAAAGATTCCGCATAGAAACTGGATTGTTGGTAGGCATGCCGAAATCTAATTTCGGTAATACTATTGATGGCAGTTTTTAAAACCCGCAATTAGCTGCTGATATAATAAAAGTTGACATTAATCACATCTATAGATTAAAAGTTATATTGGAAACTATCTCAAGTGGACATAAAATAGACACCAAAAGATGAGTATGCGTATTATAAAATATTAATACATGGCGCCGAAATTATTGAAAATGCATTATTGCCAATAGGATAGTTGTCGAAGGTGGCGGCCGAGGCAAGAAATAAGCATTTTCGATTACATCGAGAAAATTATGCTATGTGGATATTTACATGAGAATATTGTTGAGCTCAGATCCACTATTTTTGACCGCCTAAATTCCTTAAATCGAGTAGTAAGCGTTCAACTTCTACAAATTTTTTCTGCGTACGTCCATATATAAGTTAATAGACACTTTCCAGCAAAAATCAGAGTTTGCTTAGATTTCAAACAATTTTCATTTATTCAAACACTCGTAGCAGAGCAGTCGTAATGTTACGACTATTCGAATATGTAGTATTAATATTCATACAAACAGTTATAAATCAGTTATTCTATAATAGTAATCGGTTTTCGGGATATTCGAATATTTTTAAAAGCCCTAGTAACAGCTTTTTGAAGAATTTAATATTTAAATGAAAATTTCCATAACTCGAATTCTCTCTAACCGAATCTTTTTTTGAGGGTGATTCGAGTTAGGGAAGTTCAACTGTATATCGTCACCTGAAATGCAAAATAACCTAACATCACTTTTCGTAGGTTTACAGGAGAAGCAAAAAACCGTATAAAAAGAAAACCACTTGAGATATTGAAATTTTCAAATCTGAATTAGCATGAACCTATAAGTATATTTTAGAAAACAAATAATGAAAAAATTAAGCAAATTTTATAGTAGGTGTCTGACGTTATTTTGAATTTTCAATTCTGAAACAAAATAACGTATGATCGATCTAAATTTGTATAAAAATTAAAAATTTTAATATTAATAACTTTTTTTAATTTTCAATAAAAACAGTTGCAAGTTTTTGATATTTCATGTTATTTTTATTATTAATATGTACATAAGTACTAGAAAAATTTAAAGATTGAGGATAATGTTTAATTATTATTTATTAAATAACTAATTATTCAAAAGGTATATTATCATAAAAGTAATAACAGTCTACACAACAGGCTGCTGAATTCCTAAAAAAGCACGGGTCTAATCACTTGGAACATGGAGTCGCTAAACAGAACTCTGACGGCTCCTTCTCTACCCATTTACCTAGGGAGTTGTGGGTGGGAAGAAGCCGTTGTAGAAAAGGGACAGGGAGCTTCTTCACGAATGGGTCAAAGGTGGAGGGGTCTATTGTCAGGAGCTCTCCATCAACTCCAGTTTCTCCAACTTCCTAGGTATTGCAGTGTCTTCCAGGCCGAGATTGGAGCCATTAAGGTAACAGTAGATTTACTACTCCGGAGTGCAGCCTCCTTCAGAGGAGTGACCATCGACTCAGATAGCAGAGCGGCGATTCCAGCCTTGAATTCATTAACAATGAGAGAATTCAGAGCTGATCCAGGACCTAACCTCGCTATCAATAGCATCGAGTGCCTTTGTGATAAGAATGATATGAGTGCCAGACCACAGCGGAATCGCAGGAAAGATGAGCTAGCAAGAAGAGGCACCCTAGGCCCCGAGGCACCGTATCCTAATCTTTTACTGCTAATCTTTTTACACACGGTGTTGAAAAAGTCTTTTGTCCCAAGATCGTTCGCATGAGATCTAGTGATCTTTTTGCCCTCAGTAAGGCAGCCTTTCCCTATTTTTGGGGCTTGTAACACGCCATTGCCCTTGTAACACGCAGTAAGGCTGGGAATCTTACCAGACGGCATCTGCAGAAGCTGTAAGGAAAAAGATTAGCTGGAAACAACTCAACACTTCCTTCTTGGCTGTCTTGCGTTAGGGAGGTCAGGACTTAATCACTTGGGGGCGCATACCTTCAGACATCCCACCGAACTGGCGGGAAGCGTTTTGTTAATTTATAAGTTCGAACACAGGAGTTATTCTTTTCTATGGCCTCACAAAGGACTACATATATGTACATATATATTATCGTTTGTACCTCTTCGAATTAGTCTAACCAACATATGGCGAAAAATGCATTGCAAAACCGATAATCGGCCAGCCAATGTGCTGATTAAGAAATCTAGTTAAAAAATCAAAAAACATTTATTATACTACAATTTCGCTCAGTATGTTTTTATATCAGTTAAATGTTTAATTTATGCACACACGTTTGTATATATGTAAGTATGTATACGCAATGTTTAATCGTATCGCGTGACACGATAGTCAGCTATACTATCGTCATAAACAGGTACTACATCGATTCCCTCTTGAGGTAAAACACCCGCATCGAGCAGGCGCCGTAAAATGCTAGCGGATTTGCCATCAAATTGATTTCCAATAATTTCAATCCTATGTAGTTTAATAGGTTTTTTAATTGTTGTTAAAATTAAATTCATAGCATCGGAAGAAATTTGATTCCATGTAATGTTAAGATAGATAAGCAAATAACAAGAGCTAAGATACTTAGCCACCGTCCGACCTCCATTAGTTCCCAACTTATTACCACCAATATTTAAATGGGTTAAAGTATTGCTAAGGACTATGGCACGAAAAATATATTCAGTTCCATCACATCCAATGCAATTGTAAGCGAAATTTAGTTTTTGCATTGAGCTCTTTGACGTTTCCAAGTACTCGCTTATTACTTCCATATCGCGAGATTGAAATTCACAATTTTGCATTTCCAGTTCATTCAACTTGTTCTGCCAGATTAATGAGGATACTATATGTGCAATCTTAAATGTGTCCAAAGTAACTCGTTTGCCGATTAGCCGATTACATACGAAACTTCGCATAGAATTGGACTTATGAATGGCATCAGCTAGTAAAGGAAAGTTATATTGGGTCACACTGCAATTGGAAACGTTCAAATGTCGAAGAATTTTCGATTCAATAATGAATTTATGAAGAGCCTCTATATCTTTATCAGTCAAAATTGTACCTTTTTTCGTATATATGTATAGTATATGTAAAATGTATGTAAAAACATCATAAAGACTTTGTCTTAACAAACCTTCTAAAATTAGTTCTCTGACATTCATATGTACAGCTCTATCTCCCAACAGCTCAAAAAATCTTGTCGGTAACTGCATTAGACGCAATTCAATGTGACGAACCGTTACGAGGCTTTCGATAAAACTCTGCAGTACATCGTGTTCATAAGGTAGCAAATGAATTCCTGTAAGTCGCACTGTGCAGAGGGCTCTCTTTTTTAGAAAGCTAACAATTACCAAAAAATCATACACTGAATGGAATTTTCGACGCAAGCGTTCTTCAAATTCAAGAAGATTGAAGCGGAAATTCCGATAAGGGCGTTTGTCATATTCTCGTTGCCAACAGTCCAAAAGTAGGCGTGTAAATGGTCTATTCGAGATCTTCTCTGCAGGCTGTAGACATAATTTGTAGTTCTCGCACATGACGTCGTGAAACTGCCGCTAGGAATTATTATATTCAATTTTCTTTTCTTTATATATTATAAGCAATTTTTTTGATGTCTTCAAATATACTACCTACAAATTATAGGCTTGCTGAAGTTGCTTACTACGTTGTTTTGATACGCTTGAGTCCAACATTAAGGAGGAATCATTGTATAAACCTACAATGGGAGGAATATAGTTTCAGGAGTATTCAAAAATATCTCTTAAGTTACACAAATGTGAACATCAAAAAAAAATTAACAATGTAACTATTTAGCCCAACAAAAGACTAACGGTCGTCCAAAAAAATTATATTCGACAATATCAAGAAGATAACAAATGAACTTTGGGAACAAACCCTTATACCAAAACAAAATGTCAGCATGATTTTTTTACAAAATCATGTTAAAACAAGTAAGGAAGAGCTAAGATCAAGTTTGATGCTTGATGGAATCTAAGTTTTCTGTGTCGGATCTGTGATAGGGCTGGGCATTCCCAGAGAAAGTGGAAAATTGTTTCTTTATTTCCTACTAGTTCGCAGCCTCGTCAGATGCTATTATAGGGCATACCCATTTTGGACGCATGTTCTTCAAATGGCCAATGCCCTATTATGCTAGCAGTTAGTCTGAAGATCTTATCCTGAACCAATTTAATAAGTCGTTAGTTCTTGTCTTGTCATATTTTGGCCATATCTATTTAGTTATATTGCATTTTTTGTATATTTGTTATTTGCTAGTTTTTGAAATTGTATATTGCGCTCTCCGCTGATCGATCCTAGCGAGCTTGGCGTTAACTCTGCCTCGTATTCGTTTAGAAAAGCTTCTGCCTTTGCAAACTCGTCTGCTTTTTCGTTGCCGAAAATGTTCCTGTGGCCAAGAACCTGGATCAAGTCTAGGTGGAGCTTGTCCTCTAGTTAGCTCAGTTCCTTCTTGTAGTTAAGGGCAGGTACATAAGGCCTGTTAGTTATTCTAAACACACTGTATATTTGTCAGGAATATCAGGAAGAGTAACCGAAGAGTGGGGAAGGCTATAAATAGTAGAACAATTGCTGGAAGAATTGTTCAAATTATTTTAATAGTTTGACCATGTAAAAGGTTTCGGTTTGTGTATGAATTAATGAATAATATAAATATTAAGCAACCATCTGGTGTTGTAATTATTACTAAAATTATTAAAGCGTGATCATGAAGGTTGTTCTATAAGAGGAGAGGCTCTGTCTTGAAGGCCAAGGGCAGCTCATGTTGTCATTAGTTTCTAAAAAAAGTAAAATACTTTATATATGGGTCTTAAATCCATTGCACTAATCTGCCAAATTAGATAATTAATCAAAAGAGGTTGTTCTGAATAAGTATGTTCAGGTGGAGAAGTATTTTGAAGTCATTCAATTGAAGAACTAAGTTGTATAGGGTAAACAACTTGTCGTTGTGTTACCAAACTTTCTAAGATGATGAATTAGAAGACTAAGATTGCTAGTAAAGAAATAGATGAACCAATTGCAGAGACTACGTTTCATGTTATGTAAGCAACTGGATAGTCTGAATACCATCGAGGTATACCTGCTAATCCCAAAAGTGTTGTGGGAAGAAGGATAGATTTACACCAATAAATATAATAATCAATTGACTATTTAATCATTTAGGACTTAAGACTTATCCTGTGAATAATGGGTATCAGTGAACAAATAGCGAATACTGCTCACACACATAGTGGAAATGAGCTACTACGTAATATGTGTCATGAAGAATAATATCTACAGATGAATTGGCAAGAACTACTCCTGTTAATCCTCCTACTGTAAATAGGAATACAAACCCTAGGGCTCATAATATGGCTGGTGAATAGTTTAATTGTGTACCGTGTAATGTAGCTAGTCAACTAAAAATTTTAATAACTGTAGGTACAGCAATAATTATTGTAGATGAAGAGAAATATGCTCGAGTATCCACATCTATTCCTACTGTGAATATATGGTGGTCTCGTACAATAAATCCTAGAAGTCCAATTGATATTATAGCATAAATTATTTCTAAAGATCCGAAAGTTTCCTTCTCACCTGATTCTTGACAAATAATATGAGGAATTATTCCGAATTCTGGTATAATTAAAACATAAACTTCTGGATGTCCAAAGAATCAAAATAAATGTTGGTAAAGAATAGGATCTCCACCTCCTGCAGTATAAAGAAGGTTTTTAATTTCGATCTGTTAATAGTATAGTAATTGCTCCAGCCAGCACTGGTAATGACAGTAAAAGTAATTGAGCTGTTAATACCACTGCTCAAACGAAAAGAGGTATTCGGTCAAATGAAATTCATGTTGAGCGAATATGAAAAATGAAGTATAATGAGATTTACAGCTCCTCGAATTGAAGAAATTCCAGCTAGGTGAAGTGGAAACATAGCCAAGTCAATTGATGGTCCTCCGTGAGCATAACAGATGATAGTGGTGGATAAACAGTTCAACCTGTACCAACCCCGTTTTCCACTATACTTCTCACTAATAGTGGTGTAAGAAAAGGAGGTAATAATTAAAATCTTGTATTGTTTATTCGTGGGAAAGCTATGTCGGAAGCACCCAGTATTAAGGGAACAAGTCAATTTCCGAATCCACCAATTATAACAGGTATAACTATGAAAAAAAATTATTACCAAAACATGAACTGTTACAATTACATTATAAATTTTATCGTCTCCAATTAAGGCTCCGGGTGTCCTAGTTCTGCTCGAACTAAAATTTTAAAAGATGCTCCAACTATACCTGCTTAGGCTCCGAAGATAAAATATCTTTATGACTTGTTGAGAATAGCCATTGTCGCGATTAAATAGCTGAAGGTTAGCCGATGGACTGTAAGTCTATTTATAAGAATTTTCTCTTTTTAGCCGAGCCGAGCCGGCTAGCATCTTCCAAGCAGAAGTACTAGGCATAGAAAAAGCCTGCGAAGTTCTATTAGAAAACCACGGGAATATACATAAAGTAACTATATTTACGGATAGCCAGGCGGCCCTACTGGCATTGTCTTCACCCATGACAAATTCCAGTATAGTTCACAACTGCAAGAGAGCACTAAGCTCAATAAAAGACAAGCTCCAACTAAACTTGATCTGGGTTCCCGGCCACAGGAACATTTTCGGTAACGAAAAAGCAGACGAGTTGGCATAGGCAGGAGCCTTCCTCAATAAATCCGAGGCGAGGATCGATAAAAGGAGATATCAATAGACAATTCCAACAAATTGCAAACAACAGGTGGAAAAACATTAAAAAATGCGTCATAACTAAACAATTATGGCCAACATATGACAATAAAAGAACCAATGACTTATTAAATAGGTCAATAAAAGTATTTACAGAATAACAGCTTCTACAACAGGGCACTGGCCATTTGGGGAACATGCGTCCAAAATGGGTATGCCCTACAACGACATCTGCCGTGGCTGCGGAGTAGCAGGGAACAAGGAAACAATCTTCCACTTTCTCTGCGAATGCCCAGCTCAGATCCGACACAAAACACTCGGAATCCACCAAGCAACAAACCTTGAATGGATTTCCACCGAGCCCGATAGGGCTGCACTCCTACCTACCTACCTACCTTACTCTTTTCAATTATAATATACATAGTTACTATAATTAAACATTAGCTTTATAGTCAATAATGTCATTAGACTGCAATTCGAAAGGAGTGATAAATTTACTAAGGCTCAAAAGACTATAGTTATATGTATTTATAGCTTTGAAGGCTATTATTTTCATTCACTTAAAGCCTTACTGCATAATTTATAAGAATATATAAATTATAGATACTAAGATTAGACTGAAGGTATTTAGAAATACATGATAAGATTAGGATTGTTTTGAAAGAGACATTGTTAATATGTAGTTATGTCAATAGTTCAATTATTTTCATAATATAATAGTTAAGTATAAAAGCTGCAAAACATAATAATATAGAGCTTCAAAGAAGTCATTGCTCTGTAATTAGTGAAGTTTTTTTTTAGTTTTGTTGGCTTAATGATCAGGATGGTGAGCTTAGACGATTTAGACATGTCTGTCTGTATATATCGATCTAGTCCCTCAGTTTTTGAGATATCATTCTGAAAACTTTCACCTGTTCTTTTCTCAACAATAAGCCGATATCTGACCACCATAGCATATAGCTGTTATACAAACTGAACATTCGGAAGCAATTGTTTGCATGTAAAACTTTTTCATTTGACGAGATATCTTCACGAAATTTGACATGGATTATTACTAAAGAAATAATGCAATCTTTAAGGAATTTTTTCAGGTCGGATCACTATAGCATACAGCTGCCATACAAACCGAACGATCGGCTCATCGGTTCATCTAAGAAATCGTTGCATTTGTGAATGGTATTATAGCTTCAGTGGAGCCGAAATAAACGTTTCTTCTTGTTTTGTTAGCAACTTTATTGTGTTTTGATTTTCTCATCTTTGTGTGAACAATCACTGGTTAAGAAAACATGCGTTAAGAATGCCCCTTTATATGGTTTTTGCTTTTTAGTTCTTTTTTGCAGAAAAGTGTGCTTTAATTTTCCGTCATTTGGTTAGTTCATGCAAAAATAAAATTAATTATTTTTTCAGAAAAGAAGAATTGGATTAGTATTATCTAACTTATTGGAAACGTAACAATTGGTGACTTTGATAGGCCATATTACCACATGCAATATATAAGAGTTTAAACGTTCGATTGTGATAAAGGTAAACATACTCACTAATATGCATATGTGAGTTTTTGGTACAAGTATTAAATTTCATATTATTTGAAAAAAAAAACTTTCGTGCACCTTTGATTTGGACCTTGAAATTCTCTGCATCACTGGACGAAAAGTGCATCGATAAAAATTTAAAGAGGTTAGTAGAAAAAAAATACAAACACAATTTCGCGCCATACCCAGACATATGGTATATAATTACTCACTCGCCAATAGCATTCTGTACGAAACGCCCTGAGTGAAGCATGCATTGCAAATTGGACTCTAAACACCAAAGCGCAACTGGTGAAATGCAGGCGTTATTCCTCTGCTTCGCAGCTGCCGTTGCAATTTAAATAAAATTGAATGCCTTGTTTAACGCATCGTCTGAGCATACTCGGCAACAGCGTTCCGAACGGGCAATAAAAGGCTAAACAAGGGCTACCTGATTTCGTATGTCTGACTTAATGACCGACTATTTGAGCTCTGTTGAAAAATGCAGCCGAACGGCAGACAACAATAAACAACAATTGAGCGCCACTGTGTTTAAGTCCATAAATACTCGATACAACCATGTATTTTATTAATAAAGCGTTTGATCAGAATCGTCATCCAAAAATCTGAATTAAATTGTTATTTAGCAAAGCTAGCATTTGAAAAATATAGAATATGAAGAATTAAATATTTATATATGTAAATGAATACATATGCTCACAAATATTACATAAAAATAATGGAACAACACTGATTCATCAGTTATTGGCTATACTGCAGATTCATGGATTCAAAAATATATTTTTGATTAAACTACTATATAATCGATACTTTAGGGCTAATATCGATTATATAGTAGTTTAATCAAAAATATATTTTTGAATCCATGAATCTGAAAAGATCGTCCACTGTGACTCGGTTTCGATCATATGAAGAGTGTGTGTAAAATTACGTATTTGATTTCCTCTACCTGTCTATCTGTCTGTCTTGGCCGCTCCATATATGGGCTATTTGAAAGCATTACTAACGACATATGCATGTTAGTGAATATGTGCTCACAGCCAGCAAGACATTCAGCCAATCGAAATCCATTATGTTTTGTGTTGTGTTGCTTTTAGACATCACTTTACCTGGATGTACAACCTCAGACCTCAGACAGTTGCAGACATGCACTTGTTTCCCTACCTCTCTCCTTAGTCTGCTATGCCTTCGTCTCAATCATCATGTCAGATTTGGCACGAGTTTGCCGACCGCTCCGAGCCATGACAGACAGACTGTCGCAGTTTAGGTCAGCAGTGCATGTGCACTGCATTTATTTTCAATTTTAACAATCAACACAAAATTCTCGAACGCCTACTTAACATCATAGTGTGTGTGTAGTCGTATGTATACAGATGTTTCAAATTTTGTATTCTTAAGTACCCTGCAGAAATTAATAACATTTGCTGACACTACAGTGTTGAAGAAAATATTGGTAATACGTGCAGCCGTAGGTGTGAAACTAAACCGTGAACGCAAATAAAAGTAAAACAAGTAAGGAACGGATATGTTCGGGTGCTACCGAACATTTTATACTCTTGTAACTTGCAGGAAACAAAGCCAGGAATATAAAAAAATTTTCCCAGGGTTTCACTGAGGTACCCTACATATACATATATGGAGTAAAGTCCACCGGATATTCGAAACCCCTGATATCAGTTACAGGTATATGGAGCGTAGTTTTTTGTGGTCGAATTCATTTATTATGCTCAACTACGAACTCGTAATTTTTTTAGTGCTTTGTTAAATTACATAAAAGTTTTGGTATTTGGATCTGTGATTAAAAAAAAATACTAAGGAATATGTAAAAAGATGTTATAAAATATTAGAAGTGCTGGTATGGTCTCGTTCATCAACGTCTTTACAAATATATTTGAAATATACGGTATGATAGTGAAACAATTAAGCACAGGTATTCTATCTAATGCTTCTGTATTTTGGATGCAAGACAGAGATATGCGCGTGAAGTCTTTCAATATTTGAGAAGGCAATGCAAAGTGCAAAGAAGAAAACAAATTTGCTTCTGGTTTTAACTAACCACACATCAGTTCATGTGTGAGTAAATAATCGCATACGTTGAACTCGCTCAAAATCTGACTTGTCCTTACTGCATGCATTGGTTGCCTATTACGTATACGCATTCTCAAAACTCAGCATGACTACATGTTGAATAACATCCTCTTCTTATTTTAAAATTTAGTAGTTTATTTCATACAATGAGCCCTTATAAAAAAGTAGCAATATTTTCATGTATTTTAACTCAAAGCTTTACTATCGCCTTCATATATACTTTTGAGAATATACAAGAAACCAACGTTTAAACCAATTTTCCTTATATTCCGGTCATTTATGACGAATAGCCTCACGTGAACGCCTCAAAACGACCAAGGCGTATTCCTTATTGCCCATTTGACTCTCTGGAATGAATTCATCATGAACCACATCACGGAAATCAAAGAAAACGATGAGCATCTACTTTATTTTTAAAACGACTTTGACGTGGTCTTTTCTGCCTCGGCTAATTTTTGAAGAGCTATTTGGTAGATTGTTGGATGGTTTCTATGTGATATTTGTAAATCCATGCATAATGATGCATTCGATGATCGCCCTCAGCTACATTATACCTCTTATTCCACGTGGTTTTTATCAAAGATTCTGGTATTTCTCTGATATCAACACAACGATTTTCAAGCAATGTTTCCATAACCATTTACTTTCGTCATTAACAGAGATGAATGGACGACTCCAAAAAGGAAAGTTGTCGACCACTTCACGACCGTCACTGAATGCCATTCACATACTCATTTTCCTAATGAAGTGCCGAAACACTTCAGCAATATTTTCAACGATTCCGCAGTCATGATTTTTTGAAATTGAAAGTTTCAAGGAAACTTATTAAATTTTCTTTCTATGGTAAAAATCGTCGGAAAAACTGTTCGCGTCGTAGCCGCTTAACACACACAATTGACACATGGAAATCAAACTTTACACAAACATACAAAGGTTGTACCAAACTTGAAAAAAATATCGATTATTCGATTAAATGGGCCAATTCGAGTCAAATTTAATATTTCTTTATTTATTGAAGCAACGAAGGCCTAATAATGTGTAATAAATATTAAATCGTATATATGTATGTGTTTGTATTTAAAACTAAACAAGCTCAAGGCTGCGATTGAGCCCATGGTGGTAGTATGTTGCTCTTTAGAAAGGCGGGTTTGATTCCAGACTTGCAGCAAACCATTGGCATTAGCATTAGGATGTGGATAATCACGGAGTTTTCTTTCTGCTGTTCTCTTGTTCTTTCTTTACCATTGGATTACCAAGATATTTGTAAATATTTTCAGTACCATTGTACCATGGTGACCATGTCAAATTTGAGCTGAAGCTATTAATGATAACAATGTAATCTTAAAATATCGTTTTGACAAAATTTGAATTCATTCGCGGGTAACTGAATCTCCGTTGGCATCTAGCACTGCACCAATGGATTCCCGCGTGCGCTTAGCAGGCGCTGGTCGACGACCAACCGATGTGCGTCTGTGTGATCCTTCTGAACTAGAATAGAACACAGAATCAACTAAACTACTTGCCCTGAGCAAAGTTCGCCTTGCCAAAAATATAGGAATTCTTACTGGACAATGTCCAATAGGCATTCATGCGATAAGCCTAAAAATCTTGTCGGACGCTAGTTGTCAAAGTTGCATGTAGGAGAGTGAGGTGGAAACATCTAGGCACTTGCTCCTCCATTTTCCAGTCTTTGCTAGATTGAGGCTGAAACATCTCTGTGATCTTACCCTCGGCGAACCAGAAGACAAAGCGGAAGCTGATATTTGCCATCTCAACAAATTTGTGATAGCTTCAAAGCGCTTTTTCGATTTGTTAGGGTCTTATAATCCAGTATTTAGAAGTTTATAGGTACAACAACATTCTAAGTCGTCTAAGCGAGCTCCATTTTATGATCGAACGTTTAACCTAACCTAACTGCACAAGTCGACAAAAAAAATTAAGAACTGTTTTAACTTTTTGGCATAATACCTTTGGTTTTAGGTGTTCTGAATCCAAAAATGACTTTTATTTTATCATAGAACGTCACGTTTTCTGACAATACAGATATCTATGTTAAACAAGCTATAATCCTAAAAGATAAAAGACTAAACAAATTGTTTAATTATAATTGCGTAACAAAACTTGTTCTTATCAAAAATATATTCATTAGTAAGTAATAAACACATTCTTCTCCCGGGCAAAAACCTTTTGGTACATTTTCGCTTGTAGGAAGCATCAGGAAAGTCTCTCTAAGACTTTCAACAGTGGTCTGCCATTATTGCACTGCTTCATCTTTTCTGTATCTTTCTTCCATCTCCTTAATATAATAGTGAAATAGTTCACCCCTTTCTTCACTCCTGAATTTCACGCCTGAATTTTCTGGAAAAGTCGAGGTGGGAATGAAGAACCTGTAGTTTTAGACTCATTAAGCCACCTAAAGCTTGAAACGCTTTCAACATTCCTTTGACGATTTCTTTATGGTTAGGGTCTTTGTTCTTACTTAATTTTCACTATGCCTTCTTTAAAGACAGTCTAACTTTCTCTTTGAATATTCGTCATGGTTGCAGTGAACAGTGCTTTTAGTCGTTTATGCGCTTACGCATCCACTAAGCAGAGTTTAGAGCTTTAATGTACCCAAATATTCAAGAGTACTACACCAATGTCCAATATGTCCAATATCTTATGTACTTACTTTACTTTAGAGTAATCTAATCGAACAAGTCATTGGACAATGACAAATATTAATAAGATACCAAATTTCATTGTAATAAATTCACATTCTTCAAATGTGTGTTGAATTTTTAACATTTCCCTGCCTTTTGCCTTTGTAAATAGCGAGAGTATAAAATGTTCGGTTATACCCGAGCTTGCTCTTCTTGTTTCAGTTTATATCGTTCGATTTGCTCTTTTGATTTCCATGGCATTTATTTATGTATGTCAAATTGGATCTCATATTAGGGATGTACACATACAGACGAATCATGGTTGATGGAAAGGGTACAAAATATATTTTCCCACAAGCCTCTGCACTTAAGGGGTGCCGGTGGTCTAGAATTTTCAAAAAATCGATTTTTTTTGTTTGATAGTTCGAAAGTATAGTCCTTTAAGAATATACTGTAAAATTTTTGGAAGAATATTCACATTAATTTAGCTTCTACAGCCGTTCTAGCAGGTAGCGCGCGGTTGAGGGGCTCAATGAATGGATGCTTTGTACGTCATTTATCTCAAAACTACTTTTTTCAGCGTGCCGTTGATGGAAAAAAACTATTAATCGGAATCACTTGAAATTTTCATATGGTGTTTATAAGATCAATATCTATCGCCGGGACTATGATCAAATTTTAATTTTAAGAACTTCGATTTTTTTCGATCTAAAACTGGTCCAAAAATAGCTGTTTTCAGAAACTGAACTTCAAAAGCGCGAAATTTTTTTAATTTTAAATTTTTTTTTGGTTTGTAGTTCCAGTGATAGCCGCACTCCTAGTGATTAATAATTTATTTGGTTTTTATGTTTTAGATGTTCTGAAGAGTCAAAATCAACAACGGCACCAGGAGTCATTTTTTAAGATAGCTTTTTTTGGACGCCATTTTTAATATTGTTAAAAATTTTTTTATTTAACAATAAAAATATTTTTGTACTTTCTCATAAGTGTATAAATAAACTATAAAAATTTTAAATCGATTGCTCTATTTTTAAACCTTAAAAAAAATCCTGAAAACACCCTTAATTTGGGGGTTCTAGACCACCGGGACCCCTTAAGCCAGTAGCAAAGATAAGTGCGAAGTAAAGTTCCTTCGAACTCAGTACATGTCCAAGAAACGCCAGGACCAATAACAATAACTCCACCAACTGCCATCACTGATTATTATTGTGAGAATTGTGATAATAATGATTTATATTATGGGCCATTTTCTCAATGTCTGTTTAAGCGCTTAACCAGAACTTTATCGGCAACATGTTGACAAATGATGTTCTCAATATCTGGTTCGCACGAGCGGCACAGCCTCGTCGTTCCCTAGCCAACGGAAACCAGTTTGGATGGCAAAAAGAGTTCTCGTCTGAACATCCACAGACGTCTTCACAACTTGGTGAAAACGGTTCATTCAGTTGAAGCCATGTTCCAGTTTAGCTATCAGTAGTTTGGGATAATATTAAGCAGACATTGGATCATTCATTTTCATGTTTTCATTTTCTTTAGCACTTGTCTTTCTTATTTGTACATACATACATATTAAAAAAAAAAAAACATATATAAATATGTATAATTGTAAATACTCGTATATAATGCAAACAAAATATTATATACATATATACATACATACATGTACAGGGTTCTCATGGATGCCAGCCCCTTATATATACTACGTACTGTCGAGCTCTTTAGCTTTGCAAAACATACGAAATTCATTTAACCATAAGTGACTAAATTATACTTTCAAATTCAATTCCGTCCCAGACGCGCCAATAATACGTATTTCTATTCAACTGCTATTGTTAATGTATGTGTTATTTGTTACTATTTATTTACTTGATTGACGTCCTTGATGTCTCGCCATCCGATTTCCGTATGATAATTGAAAAGATATTCTAATCTGGTTAGATAACACCAGAGCTAAAGACTTGGATATGAATAAATACCACAACATTGCATCACACACCATACATTTACAAAGATTGTAGTATATTAAACGATTTCTTTCCAATGACACAATATAAATACCGACATTTGCGAGACATGCGATATCATTTATCGTAGTGTCTATGACTGACTTTTTATCGAAAATCAACCAGTCTCTGAGATCTAGTATTGACATTTGTATACACTTGTGTCAAAAATGGATAAAATCGGTTAAATCGCCATAGCTCCATAAAATAACATAAAAATTTAAAGTCTCGGTTACTTATCTTAGCAAAATAAAGTGAAAGTAAAATCTTGACTATAATAGAGTTTAATGCAGAAATTGTGTGAAAGTCAATCCCAGTCGTTCTTACTTGTCACTGTTTGGCGCCAATTGGCGAAACCAAGCGCAGCCAGGTCCTTCTCCACCTGGTCTTTCCAACGGAGTGGAGGTCTTCCTCTGCTTCCTCCGGCAGGTACTGTGTCGAATACTCTCAGAGCTGGAGTATTTTCATCCATTCGGAGGACATGGTCAAGCCAGCTTAACCGCTGTCTTTTAATTTGCCGAACTATGCAAATTTCGATTGCGGTATTCGCCGTTTTCAAAGAACCATAAATCTGCAACAGAATCTTTTTTCTCATCATCACATGTTATCATCGTCCATACCTCTACACCATATAGCAGGGCGGTGACGATGTAGCATCTTATTCTGCCTTGGATTTCGAGTCTGACGTTGTTGTTGGTGTTAATGCCGTTTCCAAAATGGACGAAATTATATACGACTTCGAAGTTATGACTGTCAACAGTGACGTGTGAGTCAAGTCGCGAGTGCGACGACTGTTTGTTTGATGACAGAAGTTATTTCGTTTTATCCTCGTTCGGCACCAGACCCATTTCCTTCGCTTCTTTGTCCAACGTGGGGAAGACAGAATTAACGGCGGTTGTTCTGGTCAATGATATCGATGTCACCTATCGGCCTACACCAGCAGTTGTATACTCTTGTATAAGATTGTACCTTCTCTATTCAGATCGAATTATTTTCTCCAGGAGTAGATCGCTTAGAATCGAACGGCTCGGTCCTTCCCGACCCTGACGGGGCTTCTGGTATTGCTCAAAGCCGTTTTAGTTTTGCGAGAATATCAAATACCGACATAGCGGCATAAAGGCAGCACCTTTTCGTACTGCCAAAATCAGCTTTGAAAGCGACCACGAAATTGGTGTGCATCGAAGACAGCCAGGTAGCTAAATAAATTTTTGTATCTTGGAATCTAGTACTACAGATAACCATACTTTGGGCCTTGAATTTACCGACCGTTGTGGCAAAGATACCTTCTTTGCTCACCCTCCCATATATTATTAATAATTCCAGCAACAAACATATTCTGGTATACTTGATTAATGACAGAACTTAATGCAATTAATTCAGATATATCCCTAACCCGACAGTCGTGATTTCTGAACCTTCACCTGACTTCCAGCCGTTTATGCGTTTCAAAGAATTTTTCATATTCTTAAATTTTTCTTCATATACCTGAAATTAAGCATCTTTGGTTGAATTTACATTCTTGCAGTTTGGCAACTTGAGTATTTCATTCCCTCACTCGAACAAACTTAACTAAGTTGCTTTATGACACTTAAAGTAATATGTAGTAATAAAACTTAGTGAGGTTATGACCTATAATATAAGTAATAATAGTAATAATATAAGCATTATCACAGAACTTTTTTACTCACTCGAACATTTGGTACATATGATGTACATATACGAGGTGCGTTCCAAAGTAAACAGGACTTTTTGAATCTAGCGCCGCCTGGTGGCGCCATCTATATGTCGACTGGTGCGTTAGAATCTGCTTTCTTTATCGATTGTCCAGTGAGTTCAAGACATTTCATCGATTGGAAGTGAAGTTATTGCGTTTTAAGTGTCAGTAGGTTTGAGTTATCGGTTTGAAAATGAGCTTCGAACAAAGAGCCAACATTAAATTTTGTTTTAAAGTTGGTAAAACTTTTACCGAAACGTTTTGATGAAACAAGTTTATGGCGAAGATTGCCTATCCCGTAGCAGAGTGCACGAGTGGTTTCAACGTTTTCAAAGTGGTTGTGGGGACATACATAAATGACTATGAACATGTGGGCCAATCAAAATCCGTGATCATCGGAAATTCCATCGAAACTGTTCGTGAATTCATCAAAAATCAGCCGAAAGCATCATTATAATTCATGGAAATGGAATTGAACATCTCCAAAACATCGATTTATCGCATTTTGACCAAACATTTGGGCTTATGAAAGGTTGTGCAAGGTTTATTCTGCACAAGTTGACTGACGACCAAAAATTGCTCAGAATCCAACATTCGAAGGACGTTTGGGACCGATTATTTGACCAAAAATCACATTTTAAATATTAACCACTCTCCATATTCACCTGATATGGCACCGTGCGACTTCTACCTTTTCGTAAAAACGCATTTGCTCATGAAAGGAAAGCGTTATGCCGACGTAGAGGTCATTCAAAAGGCTTGCACCGGCATACTGGCGGCCATACCGGCCAACGAGCTAAAACACTCGTTTGACATGCTTTTGGACCGTGCAAAAAGCTGTATTGAAGCATCTCCTTCTGCTTCAATTTGAATAAAATAAATTGATTTTGCTGAAAAAACATTTGTTATGTTTTTTTTTAAAGTCCTGTTTACTTTAGAACGCTCCTTGATGTACATTCTCATATGCACGTAATGTAGTAATAATCAATAGTAGATTAACACGTTAGGTTAAGTTATATTTTTAACCTTACCGGGTGGACACCATTATTACATTGGCTGGATGTGTTTTTCCTTGCCAACTTTGCAATTGCCTGCGATACCGCTCTGACTTGGTGGTGAAGTTCATATTAAGCATTGACATAATAATTTCTCTGCTTATTATCAGGCTTTCGAATTTTAAAGCATTATTTATTTTTTATAGCTCATTATTAATTATTCAATTCTGGAAATCGAATCTTCCAGATCATATCATAGATAGATCAGATCATATTACAGGTTGATGCCGTTGGAAAATTCCAGATGGACTAAAAATTGGTCTTTTATTTGGCTTAAAACAAACGAAGATAGTGTAAAATTGACGGGATTGAGGTAAATCAATGTATTCGTTAGGTATCCGAAGAGCCTTATCATAGAAGCGGAACGATAAAAATCGTCATATACGGTATGGATCAATTTTAATCATTTTGGATTTTAATTTGTTTTTATTTCGATATTCCATCCCTATCAATATATTCCAAATATTAGGTTGTCAAAAAAGTCTTGCGGTATTTTCGCTAGAAAGCTGAAAGCGCGTAGTTCATTTTATTAATTTAATCTTATTTGCGAACAACTTGTCATATTTAACACACATTAAATCTTATAAATTATAAAGACATCTAATATTCGGATGCAATCGACTTTTTAATACATTATAATCATGTCTGTCTTCAATTTCCATTGTATATGTTTCGGTTTTATATTAATAAATTGGAGGAATACGGTTTGCCCAATAAAGGCCAGGCTACATCAGTACTTCTTATGCCCTCATCTAGATAGATAAGTATTTTGATGAACTTTGAAACTACAAATAGTTTAATGACACATTTCCTGTTTTCTCGAATTTCCGTTAATTTCCAAAAGTTATCAATTTGTATTGTCGCACTCATGTCTGATTTAATAACTCATATGGCAAAAATCACGAGTTCCCTACATACATACATATGTATGTTATGTATGTGTGAGAGTCATACTTACATATGTATAGTATATAAAATGGTAAAATACATACTCCAGATCTGCATAATAACGGAGTAGTCCAGAGAATAAGCGCGAAGTGAAACATTCGCAACTAAAAAAGTAAAAATGTTGAGCTACATGAAACATGTACATGACATGTATTAAAAAAAACCTTAAAAAAATGCCATGATTATAACTAATTTGTATGTGTAATAGGAGAAATGAAATATTATAAAAATCGATTGTAGTTGGTAAAGGTCTGGTCTTCTTCGGACTATTTAGTAAGGAATTTCTAGCTTTAAACTAGAATTTTCCATAACTAGTATGTTATTTCACTGCGCGTATCTTTTCTATTGTCAGCACCAATAATATACATAACGGTGCGTAATAATGCTAATAAATGTCTGGACTTCAACAGATACGCACTTTGCAAATGAATAACAAAATACTTAA
>NC_052501.1:33081672-33257004 GCF_016617805.1 Bactrocera tryoni
GCACACACATGTATTGCATTGTATAGTTAAAAACAACCCCATGTGGTGTGCAGTCAGTTCTTCTTCTTAATTGGCGTAGACACCGCTTACGCGATTATAGCCGAGTTAATAACAGCGCGCCAGTCTTTTCTTCTTTTCGCTACGTGGCGCCAATTGGATATTCCAAGCGTAGCCAGGTCCTTCTCCACTTGGTCCTTCCGACGGAGTGGAGGTCTTCCTCTTCCTCTGCTTCCCCCGGCGGGTACTGCGTCGAATACTTTCAGAGCTGGAGAGTTTTCGTCCATTCGGCAACATGGCTTGGCCAGCGTAGCCGCGGTCTTTTAATTCGCTGAACTATGTCAATGTCGTCATATATCTCATACAGCTCATCGTTCCATCGAATGCGATATTCGCCGTGGCCAACGCGCGAAGGATCACAAATCTTTCGCAGAACTTTTCTCTCGAAAACTCGCAACGTCGACTCCTCAGTTGTTATCATCGTCCAAGACTCTGCACCATATAGCAGGACGGGAATTATGAGTGACTTATAGAGTTTGGTTTTTGTTCGTCAGGAGAGGACTTTACTTCTCAATTGCCTACTGAGTCCGAAGTAGCACCTGTTGGCAAGAGTTATCCAGCGTTGGATTTCCAGGCTGACACTGTTGGTGGTGTTTATGCAGGTTCCTAAATATACGAAACTATCTACAATTTCAAAGTTATGAGAGTCAACAGTGACGTGAGAGCCAAGTCGCGAGTGCGACGACTGTTTGTTTGATATCAGGAGATATTTCGTCTTGCCCTCGCACTTTGTAGAAGTCGCCGCGCGTATTTATCCCTTCAAATGTCATTATTAACTATAATTGCTCAGCCGGACTTATAATAGATGATATTGATGTACCGAATATTTCAGACCCTATGAATATGACTTCCAGCGCCATTCTAGTAAAGGAATTATTCAACCGCCATCTAAAAATGTCCTAACGCAATCCCTGCAATTTTAAATTCTTATTTAAATACGAATAGTATTAATACAACTGACGATAACTATGAATGGTTAATCAGTTTAGAATCTCTTTTCACTGAAACAAACAGGCAACCAATATACATATTTTCAGCCAAAAATTTTAGAATACATGTTTTATGTACATAAGCATAAAACTTTATGAGAAGTAAATAAATAAAACTGTGGCAGTATCCGGAAAGTCGTAAGTCGTCGCCCATACACTGTGCCACGCAAAGCTCACCACTCAAAATTTTCAAATGTTGTGCATATTTGACAGCGGCACTTTTTGCGGTAAAGAAATTTTTTATTTAGAAATAAGTTAATGACATGTTATTTATCAAAAATATTAAAAATTAAAAACAAAACCCATTCAGCTATAGACAAATCATTTGAAAGTTAGTGAGCTTTACAAAATGAGCTGAAAAACTGATATATTTTTATTTTTATTTATGTTTTGCTCATTAAACGTGACAAATTAAAGATTATAATTATAATTATATAATATTGGTTGTCAAAAAAGTCTTGCGGTATTTTCGCTAGTTGGCGCTGAAAGCGCGTAGTTCTAGTTTTATTCGTCGCATCGGGTCATGTTATACCTTTCTGGAAAGATCATTTCACGCGCTAACACGTGTTTGATTGTTTTGTCGTTTCTTTTAAGTCGTTCGTGAGTTATAGCGTCGCAAACATGGAGCAAAATAAGGAGAAAATACGGCATATTTTACAGTACTACTACGATAAAGGCAAAAATGCATCTCAAGCCGCCAATAAAATTTGTGCAGTTTATGGACCCGATATAGTTTCCATTTCCACCGCACAACGATGGTTTCAACGTTTTCGTTCTGGTGTAGAGGTGGTCGAAGATGCGCCACGCTCCGGAAGGCCTGTCGTCGAAAATTGCAATAAAATCGCTGAAATGGTCGAAAGAGACCGGCATAGTAGCAGCCGTAGCATCGGTCAAGAGCTGGGCATGAGTCATCAAAAATTCATTTCAATTTCAATAAAAAAAACTAAAATTCAATAAAAATACCGCAAGACTTTTTTGACAACCCATTATAATTTAGTTTACTTCCGCTTACTAAATTACTTAACAAAAAACGAATTTAAGAAAATCCCGAACGATCCAAAAATACAAAACAAATATTTAAGAAAATATAGTGATAAGCTTTGCGTGGCCACGAGTGTAGGACGATTTTTCAAA
Organism: Bactrocera tryoni; assembly: GCF_016617805.1. Lineage (NCBI taxonomy): Eukaryota > Metazoa > Arthropoda > Insecta > Diptera > Tephritidae > Bactrocera > Bactrocera tryoni. Next base: position 33,083,853 of record NC_052501.1, read on the forward strand.
ATTAACTAATTTGGATGAAAAACTAGATTATTTTGAAAACTACCTTTTGGCCTGTTATGGTGACACACCATATAATATAAACAATTTTAAATAAACATTTTGGTATTTCAAAACATCCACACAGAAAAAAAGCTGTGTCCCTAAAACGAATGAGTGTTGGTTAAACGGAACGATGGAACTTCCGACAAATGTTGGAAATCGAGCGGGGCTGATGGTCGACCCCGCAACACAATTGTAGTGAAAGCACCAAACGCAGAAGAACGGAAAAAATTAGATATATTTTTAGTGAGAGCGGAATAGTTCACGCAGCATACACCATACTACAGGGTCAAAGAAAAAGAAACGCTTCGAAAATACTTCGAGACATTAAAAATTCTCAGGGAAATGCAGAAGAGCTTTCAAAATAGCAAAATTAAATCGAACAGAAGTTTTTTGTTTTACATCACTACAATCCCTATCAGTGTTTGTTGAAGCCGATTTAAAAAAAAAACGACAATATGAAATCATTAAAAACACAAATAAATCACTTTAACCGTGCTATGATCTGTTAATCAAGGCAAATAAACAGTGTTACCCACCCAAGGATTGTATTTAGATCACAAGCACCTGTGCGGAAAGCAGTTTACAAGGCCTACCACAATTACGCGCTTCTCTATAGCGAATGAAGGAATCCTCAGTTCGCTTAACGATAATGAAGGAATTCCTTAAAATAATTTGTAAATAGGTTGCGACGGATCGCAACAGGCTAACTATAAGTTAAGTTTGGAAGATGCCGCAGACACAGACTCCGATATATTTCTAAGCTCGTTTGTTCCTCTTAGAATAAGTTGTGGAAAGGAAGGAAAAAAAAAAATATATGGCAAAACCCTACAGGAAATAAGTTATGTTGAAGATGCTGTCAAAAAGTTGACGCGTACAAAAGTTAAATTGCATGAGAACAAATTTTTCTTTGAACATGCATATACAAGGTCTGTCGCAAAAGAAACAGAACTTTTTAAATATAACTGTTTCTGGTGGCGCCACCTATTGGTGGGTATATGAAATAAAAAGTTTGATCTCTTGTTGACATTTCGTAAAAATTTTAAGACAATTGGATAACTACAATCGATGTTATCGATCAAAAAGTGACAGCAGCTTTTGGTCATCGGTCGTAAAATGCAAAGAGCAAATATTAAATTTTGTTTTAAACTTGAGAAAATGTTTACTGGAACATTTCAAATGATGAAAAAAGTTTATGATGATCAGTGCCTATCCCGTAGTAATGTGCATGAGTGGTTTAAGCGATTCCAAGAATGTCATGAGGACCTCTGTGACGATCAGAAGTCGGTCGTCTTCAGAAGTCAAAAGTAAAGACAATGCTGATTTGTTTTTACGATTCGGAGGGAATTGTATACCGAGAGTTCGTCCCACCTGGCCAAACGATTAATGCTGTGTTTCACCTTGGTGTTATGAAGCGTCTTTTGTCACGCATTCGTCGTGCTCGACCACAATACCGTGCGGCAAGGTCCTGGCGCCTGTTGCACGATAATGCGCCGTGTCATCGGTCGACGCTTGTCACTGATTTTTTGACAAAAAACTCCATATTAACCATTAATCACTCACCCTACTCACCTGATCTGGCACCCTGTGATTTTACCTATTTGGAAAACTTCATTTGCCCATGAAAGGACACTGGTTTCAGGACATTTCAGCTATCCAAAAGGCGACGACCGATATTCTCAAGAGCATTCCGAAAAATGACCTTAAACACTTATTTGAAATGCTAATTGACCGGGCTAAACGCTGTATCGAAGCACAAGGAAACTACTTTGAATAAAAAAATATAACTTTTGAAAAATATTAATTTTTTGTTGTTTTTTTTTAACAGTCCTGTTTCTTTTGCGACAGACCTTGTATATAAAATGACAATGGTCGATGCCAAAGTGTGCAATGCTGAAACTGATACCAAATCAACAAGCATGTGTTGTATTTGTGGAGCCACATGTAAAGATTTTAATAATCAGACTCAGAATTTACAGACCAGTACCAAAGCTTTCGAATTTGGACTATGTGTACTGCACGCCAGGATTCGATTTTTCGAAAGCATTTTACATCTTGCATACGAGTTACCCGTAAAAAAGTATAGACAAAAGTGATCGAAAGAAGAAAAAGCGGTAAAAGCACAAACAAAAAGAAATATTCAAAAAAAGATTCCGCATAGAAAATGGATTGTTGGTAGACATGCCGAAATCTAATTTCGGTAATACTATTGATGGCAATACAATTAGGAGATATTTTTAAAACCCGCAATTAGCTGCTGATGTAATAAAAGTTGACATTAGTCACATCTATAGATTAAAAGTTATATTGGAAACTATCTCAAGTGGACATAAAATAGACACCAAAAGATGAGTATGCGTATTATAAAATATTAATACATGGCGCCGAAATTATTGAAAATGCATTATTTCCAATAGGATAGTTGTCGAAGATGGCGGCCGAGGCAAGAAATAAGCATTTTCGATTACATCGAGAAAATTATGCTATGTGGATATTTACATTAGAGTATTGTTGAGCTCAGATCCGCTATTTTTGACCGCCTAAATTCCTTAAATCGAGTAGTAAGCGTTCAACTTCTACACATTTTTTCTGCGTACGTACATATATAAGTTTATAGGCACTTTGCAGCAAAAATCAAAGTTTGCTTAGATTTCAAACAATTTTCATTTATTCAAACACTCGTAGCAGAGCAGTCGTAATGTTATGACTTTTCGAATATGTACATAGTATTAATATTCATACAAACAGTTATAAATCAGTTATTCTAATGTATAATAATAATCGGTTTCAGGCTATTTGAATATTTTTAAGAGCCCTAGTATCAGCTTTTTGAAAAATTTAATATTTAAATGAAAATTTCCATAACTCGAATTCTCTCTAACCGAATTTTTTTTGTGGGTGATTCAAGTTAGGGAAGTTCAACTGTATATCGTCACTTGAAATGCAAAATAACCTAACATCACTTTTCGTAGGTTTACAGGAGAAGCAAAAAACCATATAAAAAGAAAACCACTTGAGATTTTGAAACAAAATTTTCAAATCTGAATTAGCATGAACCTATAAGTATATTTTAGAAAAAAAGTAATGAAAAAATTAAGCAAATTTTATAGTAGGTGTCTGACGTTATTTTGAATTTTCAATTCTGAAACAAAATAACGTATGATCAATCTAAGTTTGTATAAAAATTAAAAATTTTAATATTAATAACTTTTTTTAATTTTCAATAAAAACAGTTGCAAGTTTTTGATATTTCATGTTATTTTTATTATTAATATGTACATAAGTACTAGAAAAATTTAAAGATTTCAAGCTAAAAAATGAGGATAATGTTTAATTTTTATTTATTAAATAACTAATTATTCAAAAGGTATATTATCATAAAAGTAATAACAGTCTACACAACAGGCTGCTGAATTCCTAAAAAAGCACGGGTCTAATCACTTGGAACATGGAGTCGCTAAACAGAACTCTGACGGCTCCTTCTCTACCCATTTACCGAGGGAGTTGTGGGTGGGAAGAAGCCGTTGGAGAAAAGGGACAGTGAGCTTCTTCACGAATGGGTCAAAGGTGGAGGGGTCTATTGTCAGGAGCTCTCTATCAACTCCAGTTTCTCCAACTTCCTAGGTATTGCAGTGTCTTCCAGGCCGAGATTGGAGCCATTAAGGTAGCAGTAGATTTACTACTCCGGAGTGCAGCCTCCTTCAGAGGAGTGACCATCGACTCAGATAGCAGAGCGGCGATTCCAGCCTTGAATTCATTAACAATGAGAGAATTCAGAGCTGATCCAGGACCTAACCTCGCTATCAATAGCATCGAGTGCCTTTGTGATAAGAATGATATGAGTGCCAGACCACAGCGGAATCGCAGAAAACATGAGCTAGCAAGAAGAGGCACCCTAGGCCCCGAGGCACCGTATCCTAATCTTTTACTGCTAATCTTTTTACACACGCTGTTGAAAAAGTCTTTTGTCCCAAGATCGTTCGCATGAGATCTAGTGATCTCTTTGCCCTCAGTAAGGCAGCCTTTCCCTATTTTTGGGGCTTGTAACACGCCATTGCCCTATTGGCTTCCACGCAGTAAGGCTGGGAATCTTACCAGACGGCATCTGCAGAAGCTGTAAGGAAAAAGATTAGCTGGAAACAACTCAACACTTCATTCTTGGCTGTCTTGCGTTAGGGAGGTCAGGACTTAATCACTTGGGGGCGCATACCTTCAGACATCCCACCGAACTGGCGGGAAGCGTTTTGTTAATTTATAAGTTCGAACACAGGAGTTATTCTTTTCTATGGCCTCACAAAGGACTACATATATGTATATATTATCGTTTGTACCTCTTCGAATTAGTCTAACCAACATATGGCGAAAAATGCATTGCAAAACCGATAATCGGCCAGCCAATGTGCTGATTAAGAAATCTTGTAAAAAAATCAAAACACATTTATTATATTACAATTTCGCTCAGTATGTTTTTATATCAATTAAATGTTTAATTTATGCACACACGTTTGTATATATGTAAGTATGTATACGCAATGTTTAATCGTATCGCGTGACACGATAGTCAGCTATACTATCGTCATAAACAGGTACTACATCGATTCCCTCTTGAGGTAAAACACCCGCATCGAGCAGGCGCCGTAAAATGCTAGCGGATTTGCCATCAAATTGATTTCCTATAATTTCAATCCTATGTAGTTTAATAGGTTTTTTAATTGTTGTTAAAATTAAATTCATAGCATCGGAAGAAATTTGATTCCATGTAATGTTAAGATAGATAAGCAAATAACAAGAGCTAAGATACTTAGCCACCGTCCGACCTCCATTAGTTCCCAACTTATTACCACCAATATTTAAATGGGTTAAAGTATTGCTAAGGACTATGGCACGAAAAATATATTCAGTTCCATCACATCCAATGCAATTGTAAGCGAAATTTAGTTTATGCATTGAGCTCTTTGACGTTTCCAAGTACTCGCTTATTACTTCCATATCGCGAGATTGAAATTCACAATTTTGCATTTCCAGTTCATTCAACTTGTTCTGCCAGATTAATGAGGATACTATATGTGCAATCTTAAACGTGTCCAAAGTAATTCGTTTGCCGATTAGCCGATTACATACGAAACTTCGCATAGAATTGGACTTATGAATGGCATCAGCTAGTAAAGGAAAGTTATATTGGGTCACACTGCAATTGGAAACGTTCAAATGTCGAAGAATTTTCGATTCAATAATGAATTTATGAAGAGCCTCTATATCTGGATCAGTCAAAATTGTACCTTTTTTTCGTATATATGTATAGTATATGTAAAATGTATGTAAAAACATCATAAAGACTTTGTCTTAACAAACCTTCTAAAATTAGTTCTCTGACATTCATATGTACAGCTCTATCTCCCAACAGCTCAAAAAATCTTGTCGGTAACTGCATTAGACGCAATTCAATGTGACGAACCGTTACGAGGCTTTCGATAAAACTCTGCAGTACATCGTGTTCATAAGGTAGCAAATGAATTCCTGTAAGTCGCACTGTGCAGAGGGCTCTCTTTTTTAGAAAGCTAACAATTACCAAAAAATCATACACTGAATGGAATTTTCGACGCAAGCGTTCTTCAAATTCAAGAAGATTGAAGCGGAAATTCCGATAAGGGCGTTTGTCATATTCTCTTTGCCAACAGTCCAAAAGTAGGCGTGTAAATGGTCTATTCGAGATCTTCTCTGCAGGCTGTAGACATAATTTGTAGTTCTCGCACATGACGTCGTGAAACTGCCGCTAGGAATTATTATATTCAATTTTCTTTTCTTTATATATTATAAGCAATTTTTTTGATGTCTTCAAATATATTACCTACAAATTATAGGCTTGCTGAAGTTGCTTACTACGTTGTTTTGATACGCTTGAGTCCAACATTAAGGAGGAATCATTGTATAAACCTACAATGGGAGGAATATAGTTTCAGGAGTATTCAAAAATATCTCTTAAGTTACACAAATGTGAACATCAAAAAAAAATTAACAATGTAACTATTTAGCCCAACAAAAGACTAACGGTCGTCCAAAAAAATTATATTCGACAATATCAAGAAGATAACAAATGAACTTTGGGAACAAACCCTTATACCAAAACAAAATGTCAGCATGATTTTTTTACAAAATCATGTTAAAACAAGTAAGGAAGAGCTAAGATCAAGTTTGATGCTTGATGGAATCTAAGTTTTCTGTGTCGGATCTGTGATAGGGCTGGGCATTCCCAGAGAAAGTGGAAAATTGTTTCTTTATTTCCTACTAGTTCGCAGCCTCGTCAGATGCTATTGTAGGTCATACCCATTTTGGACGCATGTTCTTCAAATGGCCAATGCCCTATTATGCTAGCAGTTAGTCTGAAGATCTTATCCTGAACCAATTTAATAAGTCGTTAGTTCTTGTCTTGTCATATTTTGGCCATATCTATTTAGTTATATTGCATTTTGTTGTATATCTGTTATTTGCTAGTTGTTGAAATTGTATATTGCGCTCTCTGATCGCTGATCGATCCTAGTGGGCTTGGTGTTAACTCTGCCTTGTATTTGTTTAGAAAAGCTTCTGCCTTTGCAAACTTTTCTCCTTTTTCGTTGCCGAAGATGTTCCTGTGGCCAAGAACCCAGATCAAGTCTAGGTGGAGCTTGTCCCCTAGTGAGCTCAGTTCCTTCTTGTAGTTAAGGGCAGGTACATAAGGCCTCTTAGTTATTTTAAACACAAATATACAGTGTTATAAGAATAACAAACTCTCTCAATTTCATTAAAATAACTCACATATTTGCCAATATATGTGGTATAAAGTCATCCGGAAGTGCGAAAAAAATTGACCCGATTCAACACATTTGTATAACACAGACATACGAATATCAGGAAAGGATTCTCTCTGAATTTCAATTATATATCTCACACATTAACCGATATTTTCGATAAAAAGTCAACTAGAAGCACGTATTGCAGAAGTAGGCGTGGCTATAACATAGAAATGTCAGAGGATTGCCACATAATTTGGTATGTTGAAATCGATCGAGGTGGTCCAGCGATATGTGATTAGGGGAAGGGCCAGTATTTCCCAAAAGGGTAAGACGTAAGTGTCCTGCAATTCTATTAGCTGCTAATCGAACAGCAAAAGTTACAGGTCGGATAATATTACTAATAGTTTCAATATATGTCATAAATGGTATAAGAACTGCAGGAGTTCCTTGAGGAACTAAATGAGCAAACATATGTTGTGTATGATTAATCCATAAAGTGTAAACATAATCTTAAAGGTAAAGCTAATGTAAGTGTAAGTGTTAAATTATGTTCTTGTTAAAATATAAGGAAATAATTTTATAAAATTATTGAATAAAATTAATGAGAATATAGAAACAAAAATAAAAGTTGACCCTGAATATCCTGAGGGGCCTAAACGAGTTATGAATTTTTTATGTTTTGTAAGAAGGATTGAATTTCAAAAAATGTGTCGTCGTGACGATATTAATCAGTAGGCGGAAGGAATTAGAAGAAGTCCAACAAATATTCTTATTCAAATTGAAAATGCTTTATGAAGGGTCAAATACGGAAAATAAAATTGCTAATTAATTAATTATATCTAATAAATAAAGTAACCGAAGAGTGGGGAAGGCAATAAATAGTAGAACAATTGCTGGAAGAATTGTTCAAATTATTTCAATAGTTTGACCATGTAAAAGGTTTCGGTTAGTGTATGAATTAAAGAATAATATAAATATTAAGTAGCCTGCTAATGTTGTAATTATTACTAAAATTATTAAAGCGTGATCATGAAAGAAGGTAAGTTGTTCTATAAGAGGAGAGGCTCTATCTTGAAGGCCAAGGGCAGCTCATGTTGTCATTAGTTTCTAATAAAAGTAAAATACTTTATATATGGAGCTTAAATCCATTGCACTAATCTGCCATATTAGATAGTTAGTTAAAAGAGGCAGTTCTGAATAACTGTGTTCAGCTGGAGGGGTGTTTTGAAGTCATTCAATTGAGGAGCTAAGCTGTATAGGGTAAACTACTTGTCGTTGTGTTACTAAGCTTTCTCAGATGATGAATTAGAAGACTAAGATTGCTAGTAAAGAAATAGATGAATCAATTGTAGAGACTACGTTTCATGTTATGTAAGCAACTGGATAGTCTGAATACCATCGAAGTATACCTGCTAATCCCAAAAGTGTTGTGGGAAGAAGGATAGATTTACACCAATAAATATAATAATCAATTGACTATTTAATCATTTAGGACTTAAGACTTATCCTGTGAATAATGGGTATCAGTGAACAAATAGCGAATACTGCTCCTAATGACAACACATAGTGGAAATGAGCTACCACATAGTATGTTTCATGAAGAATAATATCTACAGATGAGTTAGCGAGAACAACTCCTGTTAATCCTCCTACAAATTCTAGAGCTCATAGTATAGCTGAGGAATAATTTAATTTTGTCCCATATAGTGTAGCTAATCAACTAAAAATTTTAATAACTGTAGGTACAGCAATAAATATTGCAGATGAAGTGAAATAGCCGAGTATCCACATCTATTCCTTCTGTGAATATATGGAGGGCTCATACAATAAATCCTAGAAGTCCAATTGATATTATAGCATAAATTATTCCTAAAGATCCGAAAGTTTCCTTCTCACCTGATTCTTGACAAATAATATGAAAAATTATTCCGAATCCTGGTATAATTAAAATATATTCTTCTGGGTGTCCAAAGAATCAAAATAAGTGTTGGTAAAGAATAGGGTCTCCTCCCCCAGCGGGGTCAAAAAAGGAGGTATTTAAGTTTCGATCTGTTAATAATATAGTAATAGCTCCTGCTAAAACTGGCAATGATAGTAAAAGTAATAGGGCTGTTAATACAACTGCTCAAACGAAAAGAGGTATTCGGTCAAATGAAATTCATGTTGAGCGAATATGAACTATGAAATGTAATGAAATTTGCAGCTCCTCGAATTGATGAAATTCCAGCTAGGTGAAGTGAAAACATAGCGAAGTCAATTGATGGTCCTCCGTGAGCAATAACAGATGATAGTGGTGGATAAACAGTTCAACCTGTACCAACCCCGTTTTCCACTATACTTCTCACTAATAGTGGTGTAAGAAAAGGAGGTAATAATTAGAATCTTGTATCGTTTATTCGTGGGAAAGCTATGTCGGAAGCACCCAATTTTAATGGAACAAGTTAACTTCCGAATCCACCAATTATAACAGGTATAACTATTAAAAAAAAAATATTACGAAAACATGAACTGTTACAATTACATTATAAATTTTATCGTCTCCAATTAAAGCTCCGGGGTGTCCTAGTTCTACTCGAACTAAAATTTTAAAAGATGCTCCAACTATACCTGCTTAGGCTCCGAAGATAAAATATCTTTATGACTTGTTGAGAATAGCCATTGTCGCGATTAAATAGCTGAAGGTTAGCCGATGGACTGTAAGTCTATTTATAAGAATTTTCTCTTTTTAGCCGAGCCGAGCCGGCTAGCATCTTCCAAGCAGAAGTACTAGGCATAGAAAAAGCCTGCGAAGTTCTATTAGAAAACCACGGGAATATACATAAAGTAACTATATTTACGGATAGCCAGGCGGCCCTACTGGCATTGTCTTCACCCATGACAAATTCCAGTATAGTTCACAACTGCAAGAGAGCACTAAGCTCAATAAAAGACAAGCTCCAACTAAACTTGATCTGGGTTCCCGGCCACAGGAACATTTTCGGTAACGAAAAAGCAGACGAGTTGGCATAGGCAGGAGCCTTCCTCAATAAATCCGAGACGGAGCTAATACCAAGCCCGCTAGGATCGATAAAAGGAGAGATCAATAGACAATTCCAACAAATTGCAAACAACAGGTGGAAAAACATTAAAAAATGCCTTATAACTAAACAATTATGGCCAACATATGACAATTAAAGAACCAATGACTTATTAAATAGGTCAAGAAAAAGTATTTACAGAATAACAGCTACTACAACAGGGCACTGGCCATTTGGGGAACATGCGTCCAAAATGGGTATGCCCTACAACGACATCTGCAGTAGCTGCGGAGTAGCACGGAACAAGGAAACAATCTTCCACTTTCTCTGCGAATGCCCAGCTCTAGCACAGACCCGACACAAAACACTCGGAATCCACCAAGCACCAAACCTTGAATGGATTTCCACCAAAAGCATATCGGACATACATAAGTAGTTTCATCGAAACCTCAAAATGGTTTGAGAGAGAAAGTGAAACGTAATAGCAGATACAAAAGGTTCTACGAATAATGTATCAAAATGGCACATCAAGTGCTAATTGAGCTCGATAGGGCTGCACTCCTACCTACCTACCTACCTTACTCTTTTTAATTATAATATACATAGTTACTTATAATTAAACATTAGCTTTATAGTCAATAATGTCATTAGACTGCAATTCGAAAGGAGTGATAAATTTACTAAGGCTCAAAAGACTATAGTTATATTTATAGCTTTGAAGGCTATTATTTTCATTCACTTAAAGCCTTACTGCATAATTTATAAGAATATATAAATTATAGATACTAAGATTAGACTGAAGGTATTTAGAAATACATGATAAGATTAAGATTATAAGATTGTTTTGAAAGAGACATTGTTAATAGTTATGTCAATAGTTCAATTATTTTCATAATATAATAGTTAAGTATAAAAGCTACAAAACATAATAATATAGAGCTTCTAAGAAGTCATTGCTCTGAAATTAATGAAGTTTTTTTTTAGTTTTGTTGACTTAATGATCAGGATGGTGAGCTTAGTCGATTTAGACATGTCTGTCTATATATATCGATCTAGTCCCTCAGTTTTTGAGATATCAATCTGAAAACTTTCAACTGTTCTTTTCTCAACAATAAGCCGATATCTGACCACCATAGCATATAGCTGTTATATAAACTGAACATTCGGAAGCAATTGTTTGCATGTAAAACTTTTTCATTTGACGAGATATCTTCACGAAATTTGACATGGATTTTTGCCAAAGAAATAATGCAATCTTTAAGGAATTTTTTCAGGTCGGATCACTATAGCATACAGCTGCCATACAAACCGAACGATCGGCTCATCGGTTCATCTAAGAAATCGTTGCATTTGTGAACGAAGTAAACGTTTCTTCTTGTTTTGTTAGCAACTTTATTGTGTTTTGATTTTCTCATCTTTGTGTGAACAATCACTGGTTAAGAAAACATGCGTTAAGTATGCCCCTTTATATGGTTTTTGCTTTTTAGTTCTTTTTTGCAGAAAAGTATGCTTTAATTTTCCGTCATTTGGTTAGTTCATGCAAATATAAAATTAATATTTTTTTCAGAGAAGAAGAATTGGATTAGTATTATCTAACTTATTGGAAACGTATTACCACATGCAATATATAAGAGTTTAAACGTTCGATTGTGATAAAGGTAAACATACTCACTAATATGCATATGTGAGTTTTTGGTACAAGTATTAAATTTCATATTATTTGAAAAAAAAAAAAAATTTGTGCACCTTTGATTTGGACCTTGAAATTCTCTGCATCACTGGACGAAAAGTGCATCGATAAAAATTTAAAGAGGTTAGTAGAAAAAAAATACAAACACAATTTCGCGCCATACCCAGACATATGGTATATAATTACTCACTCGCCAATAGCATTCTGTACGAAACGCCCTGAGTGAAGCATGCATTGCAAATTGGACTCTAAACACCAAAGCGCAACTGGTGAAATGCAGGCGTTATTCCTCTGCTTCGCAGCTGCCGTTGCAATTTAAATAAAATTGAATGCCTTGTTTAACGCATCGTCTGAGCATACTCGGCAACAGCGTTCCGAATGGGCAGTAAAAGGCTAAACAAGGGCTACCTGATTTCGTATGTCTGACTTAATGACCGACTATTTGAGCTCTGTTGAAAAATGCAGCCGAACGGCAGACAACAATAAACAACAATTGAGCGCCACTGTGTTTAAGTCCATAAATACTCGATAAAACCATGTATTTTATTAATAAAGCGTTTGATCAGAATCTTCATCCAGAAATCTGAATTAAATTGTTATTTAGCAAAGCTAGCATTTGAAAAATATAGAATATGAAGAATTAAATATTTATATATGTAAATGTATACATATGCTCACAATATTACATACAAATAATGGAACAACACTGATACATCAGTTATTGGCTATACTGCAGATTAGCCCTAAAGTATCGATTATATAGTAGTTTAATCAAAAATATATTTTTGAATCCATGAATCTGAAAAGATTGTCCACTGTGACTCGGTTTCGATCATACATATGAAGAGTGTGTGTAAAATTACGTATTTGATTTCCTCTACCTGTCTATCTGTCTGTCTTGGCCGCTCCATATATGGGCTATTTGAAAGCATTACTAACGACATATGCATGTTAGTGAATATGTGCTCACAGCCAGCAAGACATTCAGCCAATCGAAATCCATTATGTTTTGTGTTGTTGTGTTGTTGTGTTGCTTTTAGACATCACTTTACCTGGATGTACAACCTCAGACCTCAGACAGTTGCAGACATGCACTTGTTTCCCTACCTCTCTCCTTAGTCTGCTATGCCTTCGTCTCAATCATCATGTCAGATTTGGCACGAGTTTGCCGACCGCTCCGAGCCATGACAGACAGACTGTCGCAGTTTAGGTCAGCAGTGCATGTGCACTGCATTTATTTTCAATTTTAACAATCAACACAAAATTCTCGAACGCCTACTTAACATCATAGTGTGTGTGTAGTCGTATTTATACAGATGTTTCAAATTTTGTATTCTTAAGTACCCTGCAGAAATTAATAACATTTGCTGACACTACAGTGCTGAAGAAAATATTGGTAATACGTGCAGCCGTAGGTGTCAAACTAAAACGTGAACGCACATAAAAGTAAAACAAGTAAGGAACGATAAGTTCGGGTGCAACCGAACATTTTATACTCTTGTAACTTGCAGGAAACAAAGCCAGGAATATAAAAAAATTTTCCCAGGGTTTCACTGAGGTACCCTACATACATATGGAGTAAAGTCCGCCGGATATTCGAAACCCCTGATATCAGTTGCAGGCATATGGAGCGTAGTTTTTTCGGTCAATTTCATTTATTACGCCCAACTACGAACTCGTAATTTTTTTAGTGCTTTGTTAAATTACATAAAAGTTTTGGTATTTGGATCTGTGATTAAAAAAAATACTAAGAAATATGTAAGAAAAAATTTTTTAAATATTAGAATTGGTGTTATGGTCTCGTTCATCAACGTCTTTACAAATATATTTGAAATATACGGTATGATAGTGAAACGATTAAGCAAAGTTATTCTATCTAATGCTTCTGTATTTAGGATGCAAGACAGAGATATGCGCGTGAAGTCTTTCAATATTTGAGAAGGCAATGCAAAGTGCAAAGAAGAAAACAAATTTGCTTCTGGTTTTAACTAACCACACATCAGTTCATGTGTGAGTAAATAATCGCATACGTTGAACTCGCTCAAAATCTGACTTGTCCTTACTGCATGCATTGGTTGCCTATTACGTATACGTATTCTCAAAACTCAGCATGACTACATGTTGAATAACATCCTCTTATTATTTTAAAATTAAGTAGTTTATTTCATACAATGAACCCTTATTAAAAAGTAACAATATTTTCTTGTATTTTAACTCAAAGCTTTACTATCGCCTTCAAATATACTTTTGAGAATATACAAGAAACCAACGATTAATCCAATTTTCCTTATATTCTGGTCATTTATGACGAATTGCCTCACGTGAAAGCCTCAAAACGAGCAAGGTGTATTTCTTATTTGACCATTTGACTCTCTGGAACGAATTCGGAATGAACCACATCACGGTAATCAAAGAAAACGATGAGCATCTACTTTATTTTTAAAACGACTTTGACGTGGTCTTTTCTGCCTCGGCTAATTTTTGGAGAGCTATTTGGTAGATTGTTGGATGGTTTCTACGTGATATTTATAAATCCATGCGTAATTATGCATTTGATGATCGCCCTCTGCTACATTATACCTCTTATTCCACGTGGTTTTTACCAAAGATTCTGGTATTTCTCTGATATCAACACAACGATTTTCAAGCACTGTTTCCATTTCGTCATTTACTTGCGTCATTAACAGAGATGAATGGACGACTCCAAAAAGGAAAGTTGTCGACCACTTCACGACCTTCACTGAATGCCATTCACATACTCTTTTTCCTAATGAAGTGCCGAAACACTTCAGCAATATTTTTAACGATTCCGCAGTCATGATTTTTTGAAATAGAAAGTTTCAAGGAAACTTATTAAATTTTCTTTCTATGGTAAAAATCGTCAGAAAAACTGTTCGCGTCGTAGCCGCTTAACACACACAATTGACACATGGAAATCAAACTTTACACAAACATACAAAGGTTGTACCAAACTTGAAAAAAAAAATATTGATTCGGCTTGGGCTCACAGATTAAATGGGTCGATTCGAGTCAAATTTAATATTTTTTTTATTTATTGAAGCAACGAAGGCCTAATAATATGTAATAAATATTAAATCGTATATATGTATGTATGTATGTGTTTGTATTTAAAACTAAACAAGCTCAAGGCTGCGATTGAGCCCATGGCGGTAGTAAGTTGCTCTTTAGAAAGGCGGGTTTGATACCAGACTTGCAGCAAACCATTGGCATTAGCATTAGGATGTGGATAATCACGGAGTTTTCTTTCTGCTGTTCTCTTGTGCTTTCTTTACCATGGGATTACCAAGATATTTGTAAATATTTTCATTACGATTGTACCATGATGACCATGTCAAATTTGAGCTGAAGCTATTAATGATAACAATGTAATCTTAAAATATCGTTTTGACAAAATTTGAATTCATTCGCGAGCAACTGCAAAGCCGATAAGGTTGGATCTCCATTGGCATCTTGCGCTCTAGCACTGCACCAATGGATTCCCGCGTGCGCTTAGCAGGCGCTAGTCGACGACCAACCACTGTGCGACTGTGTGATCCTTCTGAACTAGAATAAAACACAGAATCAACTAAACTACTTGCCCTGAGCAAAGTTCGCTTTGCCAAAAATATAGGAATTCTTACTGGACAATGTCCAATAGGCATTCATGCGATAAGCCTAAAAATCTTGTCGGACGCTAGTTGTCAAAGTTGCATGTAGGAGAGTGAGGTGGAAACATCTAGGCACTTGCTCCTCCATTGTTCAGTCTTTGCTAGACTGAGGCTAAAACATCTCTGTGATCTTACCCTCGGCGAACCAGAAGACAAAGCGGAAGCTGATATTTGCCATCTCAACAAATTTGTGATAGCTTCAAAGCGCTTTTTCGATTTGTTAGGGTCTTATAATCCAGTTTTTGGAGTTTATAGGTACCACAACGTTCTAAGCTGTCTAAGCGAGCTTCATTTTATGATCGAACGTTTAACCTAACCTAACTACACAAGTCGACAAAAAAACTTAAGAACTGTTTTAACTTTTTGGCATAATACTTTTGGTTTTAGGTGTTCTGAATCCAAAAATTACTTTTATTTTATCATAGAACGTCACGTTTTCTGACAATACAGATATCTATGTTAAACAAGCTATAATCCTAAAAGATAAAAGACAAAACAAATTGTTTAATTATAATTGCGTAACAAAACTTATTCTTATCTAAAATATATTCATTAGTAAGTAATAAACACATTCTTCGCCCGGGCAGAAACCTTTTGGTACATTTTCGCTTGTAGGAAGCATCAGGAAAGTCTCTCTAAGACTTTCAACAGTGGTCTGCCATTATTGCACTGCTTCATCTTTTCTGTATCTTTCTTCCATCTCCTTAATATAATGGTGAAATAGTTCACCCCTTTCTTCACTCACATCGCCTGAATTTTCTGGAAAAGTCGAGGTGGGAATGAAGAACCTGTAGTTTTAGACTCATTAAGCCACCTAAAGCTTGAAATGCTTTCAACATTCCTTTGATGATTTCTTTATGGTTAGGGTCTTTGTTCTTCCTTAATATTTTCACTATGCTTTCTTTAAAGACAGTCTAACTTTCTCTTTGAATATTCGTCATGGTTGCAGTGAACAGTGCTTTTAGTCGTTTATGCGCTTACGCATCCACTAAGCAGTGTTTAGAGCTTTAATGTACCCAAATATTCAAGAGTACTACTCCAATGTCCAATATGTCCAATATCTTATGTACTTACTTTACTTAATAATCTAATCGAACTAATCATTGGACAATGGCAAATATTAATAACATACCAAATTTCATTGTAATAAATTCACGTTCTTCAAATGTGTGTTGAATTTTTAACATTTCCCTGCCTTTGGCCTTTTTAAATAGCGAGAGTATAAAATGTTCGGTTATACCCGAGCTTGCTCTTCTTATTTCTGTTTATATCGTTCGATTTGCTCTTTTGATTTTCATGGCATTTATTTATGTATGTCAAATTGGATCTTATATTAGGGATGTTCACATACAGACGGATCATGGTTGATGGAAAGGGTACAAAATATATTTTCCCACAAGCCTCTGCACGCCGGTGGTCTAGAATTTTCAAAAAATCGATTTTTTTTTTGTTTGATAGTTCGAAAGTATAGTCCTTTAAGAATATACTGTAAAATTTTTGGAAGAATATTCACTTTATTATTTAGCTTCTACAGCCGTTCTAGCAGGTAGCGCGCGGTCGATGGGCTCAATGAATGGATGCTTTGTACGTCATTTATCTCAAAACTACTTTTTTCGGTTTTCGGCCGTTCATGGAAAAAAAAGCCATCCCTCGGAATCACTTGAAATTTTAATATGGTGTTTATAAGATCAATATCTATCGCCGGGACTATGATCAAATTTTAATTTTAAGAACTTCGATTTTTTTCGATCTAAAACTGGTCCAAAAATAGCTGTTTTCAGAAACTGAACTTCAAAAGCGCGAAATTTTTTTAATTTTCAATTTTTTTTTGGTTGTAGTTCCAGTGATAGCCGCACTCCTAGTGATTAATAATTTATTTGGTTTTTATGTTTTAGATGTTCTGAAGAGTCAAAATCAACAACGGCACCGGGAATCATTTTTTAAGATAACTTTTTTTGAACGCCATTTTTAATATTGTTAAAAAATTTTTTATTTAACAAAAAAAATATTTTTGTACTTTTCATAAGTGTATAAATAAACTGTAAAAATTTTAAATCGATTGCTCTTTTTTTAAACCTTAAAAAAAAAATCCTGAAAACACCCTTAATTTTAGGGTTCTAGGCCACCGTTACCCTTTAAACCAGTGGTAAAGATCAGTGCGAAGTAAAGTTCCTTCGAACTCAGTACATGTCCAAGAAACGCCAGGACCAATAACAATAACTCCACCAACTGCCATCACTGATTATTATTGTGAGACGTGAGATAATAATGATTTATATTATGGGCTATTTTCTCAATGTCTGGTTAAGCGCTAAACCAGAACTTTATCGGCAACATATTGAAAAATGATTTTCTCAATATCTGGTTCGCACGAGCGGCACAGCCTCGTCGTTCCCTAGCCAACGGAAACCAGTTTGGATGGCAAAAAGAGTTCTCGTCTGAACATCCACAGACGTCCCCAAAAGCTGGTGAAAACGGTTCATTCAGTTGAAGCTATCTTCCAGTTTAGCTATCAGTAGTTTGGGATAATATTAAGCAGACATTGAAAAAACGGCAATAAGCGTTATAGATTGGATCGTTCATTTTCATGTTTTCATTTTCTTTAGCACTTGTCTTTCTTATTTGTACATACATACAAATTAAAAAAAAGCATAAATAAATATGTATAATTGTAAATACTCGTATATAATGCATACAAAATATTATATACATACATACATGTACAGGGTTCTCATGGACGCCAGCCTCTTATATATACTACGTACTGTCGAGCTCTTTAGCTTTGCAAAACATACGAAATTCATTTAACCATAAGTGACTAAATTATACTTTCAAATTCAATTCCGTCCCAGACGCGCCAATAATACGTATTTCTATTCAACTGCTATTGTTAATGTATGTGTTATTTGTTACTATTTATTTACTTGATTGACGTCCTTGATGTCTCGCCATCCGATTTCCGTATGATAATTGAAAAGATATTCTAATCTGGTTAGATAACACCAGAGCTAAAGACTTGGATATGAATAAATACCACAACATTGCATCACACACCATACATTTACAAAGATTGTAGTATAATAAACGATTTCTTTCCAATGACACAATATAAATACCGACATTTGCGAGACATGCGATATCATTTATCGTAGTGTCTATGACTGACTTTTTATCGAAAATCAAACAGTCTCTGAGATCTAGTATTGACATTTGTATACACTTGTGTCAAAAATGGATAAAATCGGTTAAATCGCCATAGCTCCATAAAATAACATAAAAATTTAAAGTTTCGGTTACTTATCTTAGCAAAATAAAGTGAAAGTAAAATCTTGACTATAATAGAGATTAATGCAGAAATTGTGTGAAAGTCAATCCCAGTTGTTCTTACTTGTCACTGTTTGGCGCCAATTGGAGAAACCAAGCCTCGTCAGGTCCTTCTCCACCTGTTCTTTCCAACGGAGTGGAGGTCTTCCTCTGCTTCCTCCGGCAGGTACTGTGTCGAATACTCTCAGGGCTGGAGTATTTTCATCCATTCGGAGGACATGGCCAAGCCACCGTAACCGCTGTCTTTTAATTCGCCGAACTATGCAAATTTCGATTGCGGTATTCGCCGTTTTCAAAGAACCATAAATCTTCTACAGAATCTTTCCCTCATTATCACATGTTGTCATCGTCCATGCCTCTGCACCATATAGCAGGGCGGTGACGATGTAGCATCTTATTCTGCCTTGGATTTCGAGTCTGACGTTGTTGTTGGTGTTAATGCCGTTTCCAAAATGGACGAAATTATCTACGACTTCGAAGTTATGACTGTCAACAGTGACGTGTGAGTCAAGTCGCGAGTGCGATGACTGTTTGTTTGATGACAGAAGATATTTCGTTTTACCCTCGTTCAGCACCAGACCCATTTCCTTCGCTTCTTTGTTCAACGTGGGGAAGACAGAACTAACGACGCGGTTGTTCTGGTCAATGATATCGATGTCTCCTATCGGCGTACACCAGCAGTTGTATACTCTTGTATAAGATTGTACCTTCCCTATTCAGATCTAATTGTTTTCTCCAGGAGTAGATCGTTTAGAATCGAACGGCTCGGTCCTTCCCGACCCTGACGGAGCTTCTGGTATTGCTCAAAGCCGTTTTAGTTTTGCGAGAATATCAAATACCGACATAGCGGCATAAAGGCGGCACCTTTTCGTACTGTCAAAATCAGCTTTGAAAGTGACCACGAAATTGGTGTGCATCGATGACAGCCAGGTAGCTAAATAAATTTTTGTATCTTGGAATCTAGTACTACAGATAACCATACTTTGGGCCTTGAATTTACCGACCGTTGTGGCAAAGATACCTTCTTTGCCCACCCTCCCATATATTATTGATTATTCTAGCAACAAACATATTCTGGAGTATACTTGAGTAATGACAGAACTTAATGCAATTAATTCAGATATATCCCTAACCCGACAATCGTGATTTCTGACCTTCACCTGACACCCAGCCGTTTATGCGTTTCAAAGAATTTTTCATATTCTTAAATTTTTCTTCATATACCTGAAATTAAGCATCTTTGGTTGAATTTACAATCTTGCAGTTTGACAACTTGAGTATTTCATTCCCTCACTCGAACAAACTTAACTAAGTTGCTTTATGACACTTAAAGTAATATGTAGTAATAAAACTTAGTGAGGTTATGACCTATAATATAAGTAATAATAGTAATAATATAAGCATTATCACAGAAGTTTTTTACTCACTCGAACATTTGGTACATATAAGTATGATGTACATATACGAGGTGCGTTCCAAAGTAAACAGGACTTTTTGAATCTAGCGCCGCCTGGTGGCGCCATCTATATGTCGGCTGGTGCGTTAGAATCTGCTATCTTTATCGATTGTCCAGTGAGAATGAGCTTCGAACAAAGAGCCAACATTAAATTTTGTTTTAAAGTTGGTAAAACTTTTACCGAAACGTTTTGATGAAACAAGTTTATGGCGAAGATTGCCTATCCCGTAGCAGAGTGCACGAGGGGTTTCAACGTTTTCAAAGTGGTTGTGAGGACATACATAAATGACTATGAACATGTGGGCCAATCACAATCCGTGATCACCGGAAATTCCATCGAAACTGTTCGTGAATTCATCAAAAATCAGCCGAAAGCATCATTATAATTCAAGGAAATGAAATTGAACATCTCCAAAACATCGATTTATCGCATTTTGACCGAACATTTGGGCTTATGAAAGGTTGTGCAAGGTTTGTTCCGCACAAGTTGACTGACGACCAAAAATTGCTCAGAATCCAACATTCGAAGGACGTTTGGGTCCGATTATTTGACCAAAAATCACATTTTAAATATTAACCACTCCCCGTATTCACCCAATATGGCACCGTGCGACTACTTCCTTTTCGGAAAAACGCATTTGCTCATGAAAGGAAAGCGTTATGCAGACGTAGAGGCCATTCAAAAGGCTTGCACCGGCATACTGGCGGCCATACCGGCCAACGAGCTAAAACACTCGTTCGACATGCTTTTGGACCGTGCAAAAAGCTGTATTGAAGCATCTCCTTCTGCTTCAATTTGAATAAAATAAATTGATTTTGCCAAAAAAACATTTTTTCTTTTTTTTTTTAAGTCCTGTTTACTTTAGAACGCTCCTTGATGTACATCCTCATATGCACGTAATGTATATTAATAATAATCAATAGTACATAGTTTAACACGTTAGGTTAAGTTATATTTTTAACCTTACCGGTTGGACTCCATTATTACATTGGCTGGATGTGTTTTTCCTTGCCAACTTTGCAATTGCCTGCGATACCGCTCTGACTTGGTGGTGAAGTTCATATTAAGCATTGACATAATAATTTCTCTGCTTATTATCAGGCTTTCGAATTTTAAAGCATTACTTATTTTTTATAGCTCATTATTAATTATTCAATTCTGGAAATCGAATCTTCCAGATCATATCATAGATAGATCAGATCATATTACAGGTTGATGCCGTTGGAAAATTCCGGATGGACTAAAAATTGGTCTTTTATTTGGCTTAAAACAAACGAAGATAGTGTAAAATTGACGGGATGAAGTAAATCAATGTATTCGTTAGGTATCCGAAGAGCCTTATTATAGAAGCGGAACGATAAAAATCGTCATATACGGTATGGATCAATTTTAATCATTTTGGATTTTAATTTGTTTTTATTTCGATATTCCATCCCTATCAATATATTCCAAATATTAGGTTGTCAAAACAGTCTTGCGGTATTTTCGCTAGTTGGCGCTGAAAGCGCGTAGTTCATTATATTAATTTAATCTTATTTGCGAACAACTTGTCATATTTAACACACTTTAAATCTTATAAATTATAAAGACATCTAATATTCGGATGCAATCGATTTTTTAATACATTATAATCATGTCTGTGTTCAATTTCCATTGTATATGTTTCGGTTTTATATTATTAAATTGGAGGAATACGGTTTGCCCAATAAATGCCAGGCTACATCAGTACTTCTTATGCCCTCATCTAGATAGATAAGTATGTTGCTGTAACTTTGAAACTACAAATAGTTTAATGACACATTTCCTGTTTTCTCGAATTTCCGCTAATTTCCAAAAATTATCAATTTGTATTGTGGCACTCATGTCTGATTTAATAACTCATATGGCAAAAATCACGAGTTCCCTACATACATGTATGTATGTATGTTCATAAAACGTGCTTCCCAAGGGTGAGAGTCATACTTACATATGTATAGTATATAAAATGGTAAAATACATACTCCAAATCTGCATAATAACGGAGTAGTCCAGAGAATAAGCGCGAAGTGAGACATTCGCAACTAAAAAAGTAAAAATGTTGAGCTACCTGACATATGTATGTATGTAGACATGTATTAAAAAAAAACTAAAAAAAATGCCATGATTATAACTAATTTGTATGTGTAATAGGAGAAATGAAATATTATAAAAATCGATTGTAGTTGGTAAAGGTCTGGTCTTCTTCGGACTATTTAGTAAGGAATTTCTAGAATTTTCTATAACTAGTATGTTATTTCACTGCGCGTATCTTTTCTATTGTCAGCACCAATAATATACATAACGGTGCGTAATAATGCTAATAAATGTCTGGACTTCAACAGATACGCACTTTGCAAATGAATAACAAAATACTTAAGCTCCGTGTTAAGTATACACATACATACATATGTACATATATGTATGTATGTCTATAGCGCTAACATGAATAAGAATTAGATGTCTCAATTTACTCAAGCTATTGCTTGCACGGACAGACGGTAGGCCAAACGTACGGATACTCATCCAACTGAAATTGAATTCCTCTGATTCCGTGTGGTTTTACACCGCATATATCGGCCAATATGTGAGTTATCTTATTGAAAATAGCAGAGCGTGTTTTTGTTATGCTTAGAATAATTAAAATCGGGTGAAAACACACCCTAGACCCCATATAACTAACAAGCGTTATGTACCGGAAGATACTTAACTGTCTTTAAACCTGGCAAGTTGCAAGTTTATGAAATGTTCTGTTATACTCGAACAGGTAATTTCTTATCCCAACTAATAATATATAATATCATATGAATCTGCCATTGCCTGGTTATACTGT
The DNA here is from genome assembly GCF_016617805.1 of Bactrocera tryoni. Taxonomy (NCBI): domain Eukaryota; kingdom Metazoa; phylum Arthropoda; class Insecta; order Diptera; family Tephritidae; genus Bactrocera; species Bactrocera tryoni. Next base: position 33,106,666 of record NC_052501.1, read on the forward strand.
TGTAGAATACAGAAGAACAAATTTACATTTGATTCCGTACGCACAAACTTCTCAGGAAAATTGCTCAGTAAAGAGGCGACTTTCAGTTTACCCACAAATTGCCAGATTGTAGACCCTGTTGGTTGAGGTGTTGCAAATGTTGCGACTGATAAAGATAAACTAAATCTCAAATTATTTTTATTTATTTTGCCTTTAGCAATAAAAGGTTGCCTTTTCCATAACAGAAAATGGGATATGAACATACATACATACATATTTATATGCAGCGGTATGTATTTTAAGAGCAGAACGAATGGAAATACCCCCACATACACCTAACATACTACATAACCTAACGAAGTAGGATCGTACTTACAGGGTTACATTATGTAGCATCGCCGGTGAAATAGTTACAGTTTGCCTTTGGAAATTTCGTTTTATTGGTACATTAACTACACATACTATATGTATTCAGACAGAATCTTTTCTATTAGATTTATATTAATATTATTAATATTAGTTGTGTACCTATGTATGTACCTATTCAAATATGGAAAAAAAAAACAAAGTCTTGAAATATGTATTTTAAACGCGTTTTAAATATCCACTTTGGTAATTTTACAATCCCTGATGTTTTCTAAGAACAAGCACCATATTTATGCTTATTGGTAGGTTGACGAGAGGTTTCGAATTCCGGCTGCCTATCTGCCCGTCCATACAAGAGAGAACATCAGATGTTTAGAGATGTACTGATGAAACTTGGTACAAGCATTCCATTGTACTCTGACGAGATTGGTATTTTAGATGGCGAAAACAGACCCCTGACGCACCCACAAAATTCCGTTTAGTGAAAAAAATTATCACTGTAAAAAGCGACTTTCTGTGGTTAAACAAATTTTAAAAAGTGTTTGTGGCTTCGCTCCTAGCAAGTTGAAAGTCATTAGATGTAAGCATGCGGAGTGGATAATAACCCATTTAATGTACATATGTAGGTTTGAACTAGATTTTTTATTTATGTCACAACAGTACTTAAGATAATTATACCCTGAACAGGGTATATTAAGTTTGTCACGATGTTTGTAACACCCAGAAAGAAGCGTCGGAGACCTTATAAAGTATATATATAAATGATCAGTATGTTGAGCTGAGTCGATTTAGCCATGTTCGTCTGTCAGTCTGTCCGTCCGTCCGTCTGTATATATACGAACTAGTCCCTCAGTTTTTAAGATATCCTTTTGAAATTTTGCAAACGTCATTTTCTCTTCAAGAAGCTGCTCATTTGTCGGAACGGCCGATATCGGACCACTATAACATATAGCTGCCATATAAACTGAACGATCGGAATCAAGTTCTTGTATGGAAAACTTTCACATTTGACAATGTATCTTCACCAAATGTGGTATAGATTATTTGCTAAGGCAACAATGTAATCTCCGAAGAAATTGATCAGATCGGATTAATATAGCATATAGCTTCCATACAAACTGAACACATAATTACTAAAAGAAATGCACCTGTGAAGGGTATATTAGCTTCGGTGCCGCCGAAGTTAACGTTTTTTCTTGTTTTTTGTTTAATTTACAAGTACTATTTATTAAGGAATTGGACTGAAGCAGTGGCGTAGCTAGAGGGGAGGGTGGTTGGGTTGTGTTGAAGGGGGCCGTCGCCCCGGGCGCAACGTCTTGGGGGCGGAAAAACGATATTTGCTGTTTTTAAAACTCCAATTCGGGCAAAAATTTTTGAAAATTGTGTCAAAAGTGTACAAGATATAGGGCGAAAAAGGTTTTTTTTCTGGCTTTTAATAAGATGCCTTGTAAATTTACTATCAATTTCAGCAAAAACCGTATTGTGACAATTTCGGAACTTCAGAATTTGCGTGGCCTTCCTAAATTTTATATACTTAATATGGAAGATATTTAGGTAGGTATATAAAGGGGGGCGGCAGAACATCCATGGCCCCGGGCGCCCGAAGTTGTAGCTACGCCACTGGGGTGAAGGTAACTATAGTACATACATATATTTCTCACCAATCTGCAAAAGATACTACTATAAGCACAGCTAGGCAATGAAAATCCAGTTTAATATTTAATTTACTATATAAGGAAGGAAGGAAGTACCCAATAAATTAAATTTCATTCCTATGGTTCAGTATATACTTATGTACTATATATATCATAATAATATCAATGATTACACCCCTTCCGCTCAACGTCGAGATCTAAAACTGTTCAGTTACAGAAACACAGCGGGATAATGGTTCACCGCTTACATTTTTCTTCGACGAATGATTCGAAGAAAATTCTATGTAGAATTCTTCGATACCAGGTAATGCATAAAAGAAAGCTATGCGGCTAAGTTCTACTAATTCCCTATGGTAAACGAAAGGGGTGATCTGTTACTTTTCCTAGGACATCGCCGTGTTAATTTTCATCGATCGGAGTAAGCGATACAATCATGCTGCATCGTTTACCTCGCTCGCTTACCAATGTCTACCATATCCCGCTGCGAAACAAACATTTTCAAGATTTTATTTATTAAGAGAAAACAATTTACTCTTTTCAATTTTGAAAAGTGAGTCAGAAAACAAATGTGCAGGAATATTTTAAGGAAGCAAAATCCCTTCAAATCGGAGGGGTGACCTAATCGAAAGTTTAGCCTTAAGCAGATATCTCGTTATTATACTGTTGACACCAGCACTTATGTTTGACTTTTGGCAGAAAATGTAAGTCAATGTGTCAGATATATAATTGAAATTCAGGGATAAACTTTTCCTGACATTGATGTATCTGTGTGTCAAAAATGTTTTCGAACTTTCGGGGTTACTTTATATCGCATATATCGGCCAACATGTGAGTTATCTTAAAGAAATGTTGCTCTACTGACAACAGTGGATCTTTGTGAGTAAAATGGATAAAATTGGACGAAAACTTTACATAACCCCCAAATAACAAACATAGTATAACATCCGGTGACTTTACGCCATATACGGGTTACCCACTCGAAGTGTTACCTATTCAAACGACTATAATTTTTTAGTTTGATAATATTTTTATTGATTCCAATGACAAAAATGTATGAAAATAATCAAAAATTTAGAATCCATTCACTTTAGCTCGATATGGCCACCTTTTGCCTTGACTATGGCCCTCAAACGGTCAAAAACGAGTTGCATGCTGCACGAATGTGAGCTTGTGGTATTTTGGCCCATTCACGTACAATCGCTTTCTTGAGCGCATCCATACTGGTGTATTTTTTAGTCCGCACCTTGCTCTCTAAAATGGACCAGATGGAAAAGTCCATCGGATTTGCGTCTGGTGAATTCGAAAGCCATTGTGTCGACGAAATGAAGCGTGGAACATGATTTTTTAACCACTCTTGGTTAATTCTCGCTTTATGTGACGGCGCCGAGTCTTGTTGGAACGTCCATTCTTTCCGGCCGAAGTGTTTACGTGCCCACGGCTCTAAAGCACCTTCCAAAATATTTTCACGATAATAAGTCGCATTTACTTTGACACCAGGCTCGATGAAAACGACTGGAGAGCGCCCATCAGCGGTCACGGCAGCCCATACCATCACTTGCGATGGGAAATTACTTCGGGTGGCCATTCGTAGGCTTAAATTCTCGTACGTGCGTTCGGTCAAGTAAACACGGTCATTTTGAGAGTTTATGAATTGCTCAATAGGGAAATTCTTCTCATCAGAAAACACAATGTTCGGAAATTCGCCACGTTCGTGCAAGTGTAACAACTCCTTCGCTCTTTCGAGTCTAACTTTTTTTGCTGCGGTGTAAGATTGTGTCCTTTTTGGAACTTGTAAGGCTTGACCTTTAGCTCATTTTTCAACAGTCGTTGCATTGAACTTTGCGAAATTTTCAGCTCTTTAGCCATTTGATTGCCACTTCGACGTGGATTTCGTTCAAGTCGAGCCTTCACTTTTCGAATCATCTCAGGTGATGTTGCTGTTTTCTTATGACCACCTCCATGGCGTTTTGCGATGCTGCCAGTATCATTGTAACGATTTATAGTGCGATACACAAACATTTTGTTCACTTCGAGATGTTTTAGCTGACGAACAATTGCTGCTTGTGATTTTCCAGCCAAATATAAAGCAATCACACTATTACGTTTAAATTCCATCACGTATAACTTTTTTTTCACACGACACAGACTAAAATGTTTTTGTACGCTTGTAAACAATGGAATGATTTGTTATTGGTGTAAATTTAAGCGCGCTGTCATTAATAGTGTGGTAGTTATAGCAGTTTGAATTTGGTAACACTTCGAGTGGGTAACCCGTATATATGGAATATTCATGGTGAGATACCATGCAAAAGTAAATAAAATCGGGGCGATATTACCCGCAATTCCCATATACCACATATTTATGGTATAATGATTTTCGTTTTTCTAGCAAATCTTATGTCAAATATGGCGGTCGGTGTATGAATTATATATGTATATATACAGGGTGGCGCAAAAGTCACAAGATGCTATAAATTTTGCAATTGACCTCTAATGACAGTTCTGTTTTGACATTTGTGTAGTAAACACATGCGAAATACACGTAAATAAACAATGGTACGCTACACTGCGTGCCACAACCGATATGCTGAAGGATGTATTTCCCGGGCGCCTAATCTCCCGTTTTAGCGATTTGCACCGGCCAGCAAGATCGCTTGATTTGACCGCTCCAGACTTCTTTTCGAGGGGCTTTTTGAAGTCGACGGTTTATGTCAACAAGCCTCAGACTCTTGCAGCTCTTAAAGACAATATCCGTAAAAAATGTGAGATAATAAGGGCTCAAATGACGAAATCACATTCTCGATTTAAAAAAATTTAAAAGACCAAATAAAAATAATCCACAAGCAGAATCAAAGTTTTTCATTTTTCAAAAAAGTTTTTTTTTCCAAGAAACATCGGTAGGTTATTTTTGCGACACCTGTTATATACTCCGACCGCCATATAATATACATACATACATATGTATGTACAATTGCTCGGTATCTGATCCTCTGGTTGACGTTTGCACCTTAAAGTATTTCCCTGTCTTTGATTCTTGCAAGTTGCAAGAGTATAAAATGTTCGGTTGCACCCGCATTTAGTTCTTCCTTACTTGTTTGACTTGTTTATTTTCATCAAATATGTCATACCAGCATCATAAAACCCAAGAAACTAAAAATTCAAAAAAGTAAAAAATAAATTGTTCAATAAAAATAAGAAAGGATGCGCCGAGTTAGGGGAAGGAAAAATATATTATTAATTTCAATTAAGCAAAATTTGTAATTTAAATCATAATATTATATATTCACTATCAAATAACGAAATGCAGATACATAAATTTTTTAATTTGTATTAATTTATTTGCATAACATTAAAATTAAAAAAAAAAAATTGGAGCTGAAGATGTCCTTATACTAATAATTGAGTGTTTCATTTATAAAAATGGATGTTAGTACGAGTATATTGCGATAATGGGCGAATTAAAAGAACATTCTAATCAGACTACCTTTCCTTTTATGCATCAAGTTAGACCATCGTTGGAAGATTTAGGAAAAGATTATCATACTAGTTATCTGGAGAGATTTTTTACAACACGAAATGAACTGCATTTCGAAGCACATTGAAAAATTAACCGATTTATCCCTAATTTGAAATTGGTTTTTATGTTATTTTTAATAAATTTTTATGTCATTGAAAATACTACATACGAATACCAAATACTCTTTCCTTTCCAAATACAATATTTTGTAACGTAGTTCCCAAACGTTGTCGCCATTATTAACCAAACCTTTAATACTGAATCATTTATATCGTACAGGTATGTTTACGATTCCAATCATAAGCTGTCTGGAAATTTGTTCTGAAAATATAATTTTTAAATCGTTTGGTCAATCTATGTACATATATCTAATTTATTTTTCTATGGTATGATAAATCAAGCTGGAATGAATTCTATGATATTTTATGTTGATAGATAAGGTTTTTAAAAAGTAATATACAGTGTCAGTATGAACAGCCTCTCCTTGAATTCAAAAATGGCATCTTAAATTCAAACATAAGGCTTATTATATAAAAGATTAGCGCTGCACATGAATGGAATCGAAAACATATAAAGTGCCATAACTAAGCACTTAATAACGGTATAAAGCTGTAATTTGGTACAGAGGATCTCAGTAGCAAGTGGCACCTGTGGAAAAGTTTTTTTACAAAGTAATATATACATATATCTAAACCACTTAAGCCACAATAACCACATTTGGTAAGCCTTAAGAGAACTTCTACCGATGGTGTGAAAATGGATGAAATCGGAGGATAGCCCCGCTCACTCCCCATATAAAGGTGCTGTTAAAAACTACTAAAAGCGCGATAAATCAATAATTGAATAGCCAGAAACGTAAAAATTTGCCGCCGAGATGGTATGACATGGCTTTATAGGGGGCCATCTAAAAATTGGACTATGGGTGTGGCATTGCCCACTTTTTAATTAAATCCTATATCTCGGGACCCGATTGACCGATTTCAACAGATTTTGGTTCCTGGTATTTTTTCGATATTTCCATGTCCTATTATAAAAGTGGACGAAATCGGACAACAACAGCGTCAACTTCCCATATAACACAATTTTAGATTCCACTTGCTCGTTCAGTTTCCAGTACGCAAATCAAGAAGCGTTTAATATAACGGGATAAAACTTTGTACTAAAAATGTCTTTAGTGTGTGCCACCTTATGATCAAAAATAATGGTTGTCCGTATGTCAAAAATGGGTTGAATCGGACCAATACTTTCCTTAGCCCTCATATACCTAATATAAAGATTTTCCAACTTCGGGGTGACTTTGTACCGCATATATCGGCCAATATGTGAGTTATCTCAATGAAAAAACAAGAAAAAACGTTAACTTCGGTTGCACCAAAGCTAAATACCCTTCACAGGTGCATTTCTGTTAGTAACTATGTGTTCAGTTTGTATGGAAGCTATATGCTATAGTCAACCGATCTGATCAATTTCTTCGGATATTACATTGTCGGCTTAGAAAATAACATATCCCAAATTTCGTTATTATATCTTGTCAAATGTGAAAGTTTTCCATACAAGATCTTGATTCCGATGGTTCAGTTTGTATGGCAGCTATATGTAGTGTTCCGATATCGGCAGTTCCGACAAATGAACAGCTTCTTGAAGACAAAATTTCAAAACGATATTTTAAAAATAAAGGGACTAGTTCGTATATATACAGACAGACAGACAGACGGACAGGGCTAAATCGACTCAGCTCGACATACTGATCATTTATATATGTATATGCTTTATAGGGTCTCCGCCGGTTCCTTCTGGATGTTACAAACTTCGTGACAAACTTAATATACCCTGTTCAGGGTATAAAAAGAGCGTGTTTTAATCATAAGAGTGTATCTTTGTGCCTAAAATAAAAGGTGCGTTCCAAAGTAAACAGAACTTTTTGAATCTAGCGCCCCCTGGTGGCGCCATCTATGTATATGTCGACTGGTGCGTTAGAATCTGCTATCTTTATCGATTGTCCAGTGAGAATGAGCCTCGAACAAAGAGCCAACATTAAATTTTGTTTTAAAAATGGTAAAACTTTTACTGAAACGTTTCAATTGATGAAACAAGTTTATGGCGATAATTGCCAATCCCGTAGCAAACGCACGAGTGGTTTCAACGTTTTCAAAGTGGTTGTGAGGACATAAATGACGATCAACATGTGGGCCAATCACAATCCGTGATCACTAGAAATTCCATCGAAACTGTGCGTGAATTCATCAAAAATCAGTCGAAATCCTCATTGAAATTCATGGAAATGGAATTTGAAAAGCACCTTGTAGGTAAATTTGAGCGAAAACTTGGCTTAGCCCATATATAACTAATATCAGCATTTTCGAACATACGACTGACTTTACTCTATATGATTGGTTTTACACCTTGTAGTATTTCTTGGCTTTGATCCCTGCAAGTGGCAAGAGTGTAAAATGTTCGGTTACAACCGCATTTAGCTCTTCTTCTTGTTGCATTTCTATACTTTTGCACCGCCCAAACGTAATAAGATAAACTGATGAGGTTGCAAATACTGGGATTGCTTCTTCTTCTTCTTCTTAAAGATGGATATTATTATTGGCACTGGCACACATTGTTATTCTAATTATTGTGAATATGTAATTATATTGATGGAAGCTTTTTATAAAGCAAATAACTACGTGTTGGTAAATGTTAATTTAGGTAGGATAATATTGTATACATGCCTTCTTCTTCTTCTTAATTGGCATAGACACCGCTTACGCGATTATAGCCGAGTTAACAACAGCGCGCCAGTCGTTTCTTCTTTTCGCTAGAGGGCGCCAATCGGATATTCCAAGCGTAGCCAGGTCCTTCTCCACTTGGTCCTTCCAACGGAGTGGAAGTCTTCCTCTTCCCCTGCTTCCCCCGGCGGGTACTGCGTCGAATACTTTCAGAGCTGGAGTGTTTTCGTCCATCCGGACAACATGACCTAGCCAGCGTAGCCGCTGTCTTTTAATTCGCTGAACTATGTCAATGTTGTCGTATATCTCGTACAGCTCATCGTTCCATCGAATGCGATATTCGGCGTGGCGAATGCGAAAAGGACCATAAATCTTTCGCAGAACCTATCTCTCGAAAACTCGTAACGTCGACTCATCGGTTGCTGTCAGCGTCCAAGCCTCTGCAACATATAGCAGGACGGGAATTATGAGCGACTTATAGAGTTTGGCGAGAGAGGACTTCACTTTTCAATTGCCTACTTAGTCCGAAGTAGCACCTGTTGGCAAGAGCAATTATCAAAAGGCGGGTCTCTCCTCCGAGGCTTGTTGTTCCTTTTCATTGGGGGTGTTTTTTACGTGGCGGGTCGCAAACCCAGAGCACAACCCTATCTAGGGGATGTTTCGCCTTCTCACTTTAGCTCGCCTTCGAACGGATGTTCTTAGGCTACCCAGAGGATAGTATATATGCATATATGTACATACATATGTAAATGCAAACATTTCGGAGTGCTATGAGTAGAAAAGAGATGGACGATCACAAGAGTTTAGTCAATTTGGTCTTAAGAAGAACGTAGAAACTATAGCAAAAGAGTCTGGTATGATCTCTTTGGTAATTAAGTACGATTAAAGCACCTATTACGGTTACCAACTCATTTGGTGTAAGGAAGTTAGAATAGATTTAAGTGGTCATGAAGGTTTTTTAGTACTTTTAGCTTAGGCCTAAAGACATTCACTGGCAAAAAGCTGATATAGTAAGGATTAACTTAGACTACATAGTTTATTTAATTTCTTATTTATCTGTTTTCTTTTGTTTGAGAGATATGCTAATAGTGTTGTTGTTTTAGTTTAATAAAATCGTTCACCAAATGTTGTACATAAATAATTTTTTGAACAAAGTTAATGACAAAGTTAAAGATAAATCGATAGACTTAAAATAAATAATAGTTAAACTAAAAATGTAATAGGGAAAAAAGATTAAATGAAGAAATATACATATACATATGTATGTATGTATAAAAACCAATTATTAGTTCACTTTATAGAAGAATTTCATTATTCTTCCGATAAACTGGACAAGATCTGAATAGTGTTCGCCTACGCAATCGAAGTTCTAATTCTAAAGATAAATCGAAAGATTTAGTGACATGATATTACGAGCTCACTTAAACCGAAACGCGCCGATGTCTTTTCAAATAAGAATAGTTACTACTCTCGAGCCATAAACCTTATCTCAAGAGATAAAGCATGCTATGTACCTCTCACGTGCGCTGTCCATTACTTCAACTATTTTGTGTCGTAATTATTTGAACGTTATTTAAAGATCTCACCGGTTAGAAGTGGGAGAAATGGTAAATATTTACATACATATGTACGTATAACATCATACACTTATAACCCTGCAGGAAAAAGCTTGCACTTCAGGTACTTCTAAAAGCATGGTATGTTGAATTAAAGGCATCAAAAATAAAATACATTCAAAAAGTACAGTTTCTGCAACGTTTGGTTAAGAGTAGATTAATTAATCACCTTTCATAGCGGACATATAAATGTAACAAGAAAACTAAAAATAAAAAAGTTTGCTCTCTTATTAAATTGTACAGGTCATAGACTCATTTAGTCCTGTGGGAAAGTACATATCGAAATAAATAATATTTATTACCGAATGATATGATGCTAACTAAAATTTTTATAAATATATGCATTTCAAATTTATATATACATATGTATGTAGTAATATTTGCTATAAATTCGAAATTCATAATATTACAATGCATTAGATACATCGAAAGTAAATAAAAAATTGGCAAGAAAAATTATCCTAACTATCGAATATAAACACCTTAGTGTCTTTGGTTTACTTTTTACTAAAAACATAGGTAAAACTAGCACATATTGTAAGGACATTAAGGAGCAATCTACTAGTAATAATGTGTCCTGATACCAAAAATGGACAAAGTCGGTAAAGTAAAGTAAAGTAGGATTTTTAAATTTCCGATTGGCTTTATACCGTATATATTATATAACGTATAATATCGTAGCAGAATGAAGCTATGGTATAGTCGTGCATATACTATAGTTCTGTGGAAAACATTAAGGAATTCAAATCGAAAAATTCACCATAACTATGCCTGTACTAAATATAATGGTTTTAGTTATTCTAGAGATATTTGTGCAGACAATATCAATGTGTAAGTTATCTTAATAAAATCGGTGTAAAATTATGAAATGGGTTTTGGCATCGCTCACTTTTTGGTGATTACTTCCAACAGTTTGTACCAAATTTGAAAATCGATTTTTTCATTTCACAACAAACATATAAATGAAAATATCGCATAGCAGTACAAATTGAACCATAACTCTTCAACAGCCGCTATACCGGATATAAAGACCCAAGTGCTTATAGGTCTCTGAGTTATATTAATGAAAGTAAGACAAGTTTGCGTGTTATTAACATGGTCTTGGACTAAAAATGGATAAAATAGATTCTGTATTTTCCCTATTTTTATATAAGATTTTCAAACTTTCTGTTACTTTGATGTGACATGTCAACAATCTTGGATTCACGGTAATTCGAGTTTTTTTATAAGACAAAATGTAGTAAAGAAAGTATGGGAGATCGTTACATACATTATATTACGTTATATTATAATGCTAGTTCTGAAATTATGAAGAACTTCTCATTGTTGAGGTTTGAGATGTTGAAAAGATAACGAAAAACTTTTGGCATGCTGATGAGATTAATATAGGTGTTTCAAAAGAAAGCACTGTTAATTAAACTTATTCTATTTGTGTGGCAATATTGGACAGCGATGCGAACTGCTTCTATCCTATGGTGAACACGTACAATAAAAAAGATATTTCCTGTCATCAAATGCGCATATCTTCCCTATATTTTAGCAGCTCTCACATTCCAGAACTTGGAAGTCTGTCTATCAATCTTAGACCTATACTAGTGTCTCAGGAACATATCCGTATTTTGGGTTTGTGTGGTCCTTCCAATGATTTGCTTGATTGAATTGGTTCGGCTGGAATGTAAAACAGTACTCGGAGTAAGTTTATCAAATCTATTCAAGAATTTTGATGAATCAATATGTACGCTTTTTCATATGATTAGGCACATACAATATACATATGTATGTATGTATGTATATACATACATACATAGTATATGGAAATGTGTTAGACTTATAATTGATGGAAATGTTGCTCGGGTTTACCTAATACTTTAAGTGCAAAACTAAACGTGTATGCAAAATATCCAGAGAAATTACGTGAGTATTTTTCCGGTGTATCGTTGCGTTAACATCGTACAGCGTAGTAGTGGGGAGCACAAGCATTTACGAAACGATTTAACAGCGTTTCGCATGCGAAGTGTACCAAACACAAACCAAATATTGTATCAGAAATGAAATGTTATTTAAGACCTGAAGCGCCTCGCACAAATCACTTCATACTTGGTGTTCTTAGAGTGAAGACATCCGGAATCGGAAGAAAAGCAAATAAACAATATTTATAACGTAGTTATAATAAATAATGTTTGTGTGAAGATATAAATAAAGTGTACGGAGAATAAACGAAACGCTTAATTTGAATTATGAAAAACTAAATCCACTAATTTATGAATTATAGTTTTTGATTGTGTGTTAATATAAAAATGACAAACTAATTGATTGAAAAAAAAACATTTCTAGAATAAAACTCTTAGAATAATTTGTAAAAAGTTAAAAGAAAATATGAACATGGCACTATTGAAATGTGTTGCCTTTGCAGTGTGCATTGTGCTGGGGATTTTGGGCCCGATTAATGGTCACTTATTGAAGCGCGGTGCCTCCTTTATGGATGATGATGCTACCGTTCGCACCGAAATTGTCGACCGTAATAATCGCACAATTTTGGCCAGATTCAACCTAACGGTAGCTCAAATGAACAGTATTATGCAGAGCCAAAATCCAAATAATGAAGATCGCGCCGGTCAAGATGCCACACAACGCTTTCATGTTATCAAAGAGTTTCGGTAAGCGTTGTAATTATCAATTATATTTAATTAATTATAATTTTAATTATTATTTAATTATTAATTTTCTCAAATGCGTGAAATAACAAATTTGGGAACTAAAGTTAATTTTTGATTATATTATGTAATTAAATTAAAAAATTTGTCGATTTTACTTTTTACACCTATTTTAACAACGCTCTGAATACTGAACTACCCACGCAGATGCAAAATTATTGTGGTGGCTTTATCAATTTACAATTGTCGCGTTTATTTAAATTTGAAAAATGAGTTCAATTATCTACCTGCTAACATTTTTTGTTGACGCTGATTAAGTGCATACTATGAATACATTCGTATGGTACCCAAGCAAATAAGCACAGAAGCATAAAAATGGTATTTACTATCTCCTAATTTATCACTAATTCGTTATTTTATGTAAAATATTTTAATTGGTATAGCCATTTAACCACTTTAGCCGCCGCCGACTTCTAAAGGTTAGAGGCCTCTTATAACTATGCTAGTCGTGAATTCGATACTTGAAAAGATTATTTCGCAATATTTTTTATGAAGACTCTATTATATCATTACCCTTGTTAAATACGATGAAGAAGGTATTTCAACATACAAATAAAACTATATATGTATAGCATAGCCAAACGAAAATTCTCGGCTTCTTTCATATTGTATAAATAAATATCTCTCCTTCCCAACAGGAGATGCCTGTTTTGGTTAGTAACGCGTCAATCATGGTCACACAAGCCAAAAAATATATGTATGTATGTATGAATTTTTCTTGATAAAATTTCCGATTCAAGAAAATTCCAACATTTTTGGCTCCCAAACGTTTATTTCTAAATATAGAATTATATTTGGGCGTGTGGCAAACAAACAAACAAACATATTTAAATACGTATGCTACCTGCAAGGATCTCTTTATTGTATATGCATATGTACATATGTATGTACATATATACTTTGAATTTGTAACATAGCTATGATCTTTTATATTAAATTGTTTATTACAATGTTGAGCTTTCCCAAACACAATGCGCCTTGGAATCGTTGAAGCTGTGCAGGTGAGCAAATTAACATGATTTATTATTAACAAATTGCAATCACTGCACTGCGGTACAGTTTTGAGTTTTTTGTTTGCTATAAACAAAACCACCCGCCGATCTTTAGCAACTAAAGGCTACACTTGAAAAAATCAGATAGCTGCCCACTTGTTTATATAAAACTATTTGCGTGTTACGACATGAAAATAATTATTTAAAATTACATACATACAAATATTGCATTACTCGCCGGGCCGAAGCCTCCGGGAAATACAATGTGAGAGTTTAAACATTTTGAAGTTTTGTGACGCCTGCTTATTAAAGCTTGGCGTAAGTGCCCTCAAACACTTAAAATAGTAATAGTGGCATACGGTCAGTCCTTTTTAAAGGACTTGTTAAGAGGAACAAGCTCTTCTAAAAATCACAAGATAGCCAATAGAGAGATAGCTTCACCCGAGTTTATTCATTCCAAGCACAAGTTGCACCGTTATAATAAAAATTCACTCTCCCAATTTTAGCACGATAACTCACATATTGGCCGATATGCGGTATAAAGTCACCCGGAGGTTCGAAAATCTTTATATTAGGTATGTATGTGGTACTAAGGGAAGTATTGAGCCGATTCCAAATATCGGTACCTGAGTTCTTGAATAGTTTCGTTTAGATTTGAACAATTTTTAGTCATACGGTATAAGCGCACTATTCGGGCAAAGTTTTATACCGAACATTCATAGGTGCTTGATTTTCATTATGGATAGTGAAAGAATCAAATGAAATTTAAAACTGAGTTATATAGGAAGTAAGCGTGTTGTAGCGTTATACACCAAAATTTGAATAGAGTCTGAGATATTGCTCCTCCCCTTTTGACCCCGGCTCCTACAAAGGCCTATTGAATCATCATAGGTGTAAAATTTAATGTCTCCGCAATGTTATTGACGAGAAAAGTTGAAATCCGGTTGTCTGTCTGTCTGTCCTTCCATTCGTCCGTCCGAGCAAGCCGCAACTTGAGTAAAAATTAAGACATGTTGATGTAATTTGGTATTCGGGTGCTTCAGTACAAAAGACGATTACGAGTTTGTATCGGACGAGTTTGTATCGGCCACTTAAACTTAAAATGCTATAACTAAGCACTAAATTAGCATATAAAACTCTTATTTGACGCAGGCGATCGTACTAGCAAGAAACACCTATGGGCAAACAATTTACAAAAAATGGGCGCGTCCCCGCCCTCTAATAAGTTGAATGTACATATTTCTTAAAGCTCCAATAACCAAATTCGTGTAAAAATGGAAGAAATCTAAAGATAACCCTCACTCTCTATTTCATTAACTCACTACGCCAGAGACATTAAATTTTACCTCCGAGATGGCATGAGAGAGCTTTATAGGAAGCGGTGTGAAAATTGGACAATGGGCGACCGACCGATTTTAATAAAATTCTGTGCGCATCATTTCTCTTCCATTCCTACGTCACAGTTTGAAAATGGGTGAAATCGGATTCAAACCACGCCTACTTTCCATATAACACAATATTAAATTCCATTTGATTCTTAACACGTTAATTGTTTTTAGTGTATGCCATCTTATGACCAAAAATTTTTCAAATCGAACAAAACCTGTTCAAGCCTGGGTACCGAATATTTGGACCCCAGTACCTATAGTTTAGTTTTGACCGAAAATATCGGTCAATGTGTGAGATATACAATTGAAATTGATAATTCTTCTCTTTCAATGCTATATCTGTATGTAAAAAAATGGGTTAAATCGGGCCAATACTACCCTTAGTCCCCATGTATCTAATATAAAGATTTTCGAAATTCCCGGGTGACTTTGTACCGCATATGTATATCGGCCCATATATGAGTTATACCAATGAAAATAAGAGAACGTGTTTTACTCAAAAAAGTGTATCCTTGTGCCTAAACTATATAAATTAGAGTGAAAACTTGACCTAGTCCCTATATAACTAATATCAGAATTTTCGAACATCCGGCTGACTTTATTCAATATGATTCGTTTTTTGTGGTTGTGGTATGTTAATAATACAATATGTGGTATTGGGAGAAACTACCAACTCCCTTATAGTAAATAAAATAATTTTCGATTTTTTATGTGTAGGTCAGTGTATGAGTTATGTATAGTATTAGTCCAGTCATTTAAGCTTAAATTAAGTAAGAATCTCGGAATTCGATATACCCATTTAAATGTCTGTAGGGCATACCTACCATAAGTAGGTTTTGAGACAACTTTAGGGTGTCAATATACAAGTATTTACAGACATATAAATGGGTATATCGAATTCCGAGGTGAACTTACTATAATGACTGGACTATATATGTATGTATATATATAATTGCTTGGATCTCGATCCTCTGGTTGACGTTTTACACCTTAATTATTTCTATGGCTTTGATTCTTGCAAGTTGCCTGAACTGACCCCTTCTTTACTTGTTGCTTTTTTTTTAATTTTTAGCCCGTAGGTGTTCCTTGATACTGTGATCCCCTCGGTCAAATTACAGTGTTATATCTTAAATTGCTGCTTAGTTATGGCAGTTAATATATTTTCGTTTAATGGCGTTTAGAGAGTGTGGCAGTGGTCCGAAACTCGTTTTTCGTCAAGGAACACGTATACCAAGCTTCATTATACTATATCTTTATTTTTACTGAAGTTATACAGACAGTAGCAATAGAGTATAAAATGTGAATACACCAGAAAAATACATACATACATACATATATAGGGACACAAATATTTATTATGTTACAAAATTATATAAAAATTAATTATTCAATTTCGTAGCGTAAGAAATTATACCCCTTTTATATTAATTTATTTATTTAGAATTACATTCGAGTTTTTTTCGATATCACGTCAAAATATGTAGAAAAAATTAATACTTTAAATAAAAAAATGCAGTACACAGTATTTAGGACATGTAGTAGAAGGTAAGTTTCCACCAAATTTCGTGAAAGAAAAAAATTATTGAACCGCTGTATAGAGGTTGTCACATTTTTAGTTCCTCTAACCATAAAATCCTTCACCTGACGATGTTTAAACTACCACTCCGGAAATTAATTCAAAAAGATGACACAAAAAAGTAATCGATCGAGCCGACCGACCGGAAATGCATTTGTGAATAGTATTATAGTTTCCGTGCAAAGTTTTATCTTGTATTTTTGTTTCGTCAGTGACAAATTTGACGTCCCCGAAAACTGGAAAATGCGAGCAAAACTCACGAAAATCAGTTTAGATGTACGGTGGAATATACTATATATATTTCAAATTATTAATCACAACAAGTGAGGAAAGGCTAGGTTCGGGTGTAACCGAACATTTTAATCTTTCGCAATTTGCAAGGAAACACTTTCAGATGTTGGCAAAACTTTTGGGTGAGTATATGAAATAAAAAGTTTGATCTCTTGTTGACATTTCGTAAAAATTTTAAGACAATTGGATAACTACAATCGATGTTATCGATCAAAAAGTGACAGCAGCTTTTGGTCATCGGTCGTAAAATGCAAAAATCAAATATTAAATTTTTTTTTAAACTTGGGAAAACGTTTACTGAAACATTTCAAATGATGAAAAAAGTTTATGGTGATCAGTGCCTATCCCGTAGTAATGTGCTTGAGTGGTTTAAGCGATTCCAAGAAGGTCGTGAGGACCTCTGTGACGATTAGAAGTCGGTCGTCTTCAGAAGTCAAAAATAAAGACAATGCATATTTACGATTCCGAGGATATTGTACACCGAGAGTTCATTCCACCTGTCCAAACGATTAATGCTGTGTTTTACCTTGGTTTTATGAAGCGTCTTTTGTCACTCATTCGTCGTGCTCGACCACAATACTGTGAGGCAGGGTGCTGGCGCCTGTTGCATGATAATACGCCGTGTCATCGGTCGACGCTTGTCACTGATTTTTTGACAAAAAACTCCATATTAACCATTAATCACTCACCGTACTCACCTGATCTGGCACCCTGTGATTTTTACCTTGGAAAACTTCATTTGCCCATGAAAGGACACTGGTTTCAGGACATTTCAGCTATCCAAAAGGCGACGACCGATATTCTCAAGAGCATTCTGAAAAATTACCTTAAACACTCATTTGAAATGCTAATTGACCGGTCTAAACGCTGTATCGAAGCACAAGGAAACTACTTTGAATAAAAAAATATAACTTTGGAAAAATATTAATTTTTTGTTGTTTTTTTTTTAACAGTCCTGTTTCGTTTGCGACAGATCTTGTACGTATGTGACACTAGCAGGAATCGCTTCGTAGGAATTAGAGCTTGAGGCCATGATCTGATCCAATTATTCAAATATTCGACACAAAAGCATATTACTTGCAAAAAATCTACTTCGTTTCATTAAAATACCACATACATATCGTCACCTGAAATGCAAAATAACGTATCATCAAAAAATTCGAAATTGAGTGTCTTATTGATTATGATTCACTACTTCAAATTACATACATAATATTACATATGTCCAACATTTTCAGGTTCTGCACTCCGATATAAACCAATTTTAACCAATATTAAATTTTTTTTTCACTCATGTTCCATTTTATTTCGTGTTTCATTCATGCCACTGTAAATTTCTGAAAATGTTGTTACGTTATTTTGCATTTCAGGTGACGATATATAGTATTTTGATTTTTGCTGTAGTAAATTATATATAATATTATATGTAAATTCACATTACGTTACGTCTTAGCTAAGACCTCTTATTGAGCGATATAAGAATAACCGAATATTTCAAATTCTTGTATTACGTATATTGGGGCTAGGGTTAATATTAGCCCAATTCTATCTATTTCAGACACAAAAAACCCTGTTATTGCATATCTTAAATACACTCTGTATGCAAAGTTTTATTTTGACAACGTCATTGATCCTTGATTGATTGATTTACTTACATACTGCAAAGAGATAATAGGTATAAGTTTTAAGATATCTTAATTGTTACTCAAGTTATCACTTGTACGGACAGACGAACGTACAGGCAATCACTAGCAGTTCTACTGACCTTGTCATCCTGATAATTTATACGTATATACTGCCATTAATTCTGTTACAAAGTTTGTAACGTATACAGCGAGGACAAATTCGCAGAAAAAATTCTGTGTCTACTCAATACATACATATGTATGTATGTATGTAACTTATAACAATCAGAAATGGATAAATCGACCAGATCAATGTCGAGACTTGTTCGAGATGATCTCGAATCAACCGACCGTCCTACTTCCGGTCAACTAATAGTCTTTTGATAATATGCTTGAAGCATAAGACTCAACAGTCACTCAATGGTTCGGTAGTTGTTAGGCTGGACAAGGAAGCACAGAAAATGGGTCTGGTAGTGAACGAGGGCAAGACGAAATATCTCCTGTCATCAAACAAACAGTCGTCGACAGTCATAACTTTGAAGTTGTAGATAATTTTTTGTCTGTTTAGGAACCAGTATTAACACCACCAACAATGTCAGCCTGGAAATCCAACGCAGGATTGCTCTTGCCAACAGGTGCTACTTCGGACTGAGTAGGCAATTGAAAAGTAAAGTCCTCTCTCGACGAACAAAAGCCAAACTCTATAAGTCACTCATAATTCCCGTCCTGCTATATGGTGCAGAAGCTTGGACGATGACAGCAACCGATGAGTCGACGTTACGAGTTTTCGAGAGAAAAGTTCTTCTGCGAAAGATTTATGGTCCTTTGCGCGGCGGGTTGGCCAACGGCGAATATCGCATTCGATGGAACGATGAGCTGTACGAGATATACGACGACATTGACATAGTTCAGCGAATTAAAAGACAGCGGCTGCGCTGGCTAGGTCATGTTGTCCGGATGGACGAAAACACTCCAGCTCTGAAAGTATTCGACGCAGTACCCGCCGGGGGAAGCAGAGGAAGAGGAAGACCTCCACTTCGTTGGAGGGACCAAGTGGAGAAGGACCTGGCTACGCTTGGAATATCCAATTGGCGCCACGTAGCGAAAAGAACAAACGACTGGCGCGCTGTTGTTAACTCGGCTATAATCGCGTAAGCGGTGTCTACGCCAATTAAGAAGAAGAAGTTGTACAGAAGGTGGGAATGGTTATCACCAGGTTTCAGCCACTTCCAAAACATATTAAGAAGTGCTGTTGTTGTATCCAACAAGTTTAATTAATATCAGTTTAGTCAGGGTTTTCATTTACTACTCCGTAGCAGCAAAATTTCTAGAATTATTGCTATGCTATAGTTACCGCTCTCACTTTGTCGGGAGCCATAGCAGAGCCATAGCATAACAATGTAAAAGTATGTGCTCTGCTCTGCTCGGAGTTTTGTTCGGTAAAAAACTATGGCTGTAGCGATAGCCAAAAATGAAGTGCTATGCTATGTTCTGGCGTAGCGGTAGCAAAAAGTTCGGAGCGATAGTAGAGCAGAGCTAATTAAAATTTTCATGTGATACAGCTCTCGCAGGTTAAGCATTTAGGTTCCAATTGGAATCCCGTTCCTCGCCAACATCCCTCTAAATTACTTAAGGGATGTTTCCTGCCGCTACAACACGCGACTATCGAAATCAAATGCTTGTATGGAACCTTATCGTTTTTTTTTCTTGTTTTAATATGAATAAATATCTATGTAAATAATTAAATTTAATTCTCAAGCGATCACCGTTTATACTTATGAGTACATAGCTATTTATACTAGGATAGTTATTTTACATTTGTGTCACTTGGCGTATATCATGAAATATACATACATACATATGTATGTATGTATGTAACAAACGGATCATGGCCACTGCGATCCACATGCATAATACAAACCCACTTGCACTTATACATACGTAAGCGCACTCGCAAACAAACTAGTATAATACTTGCATTTAATGCAACGTCACCTGCCGCCAGCTGGCGGCCATCAAATACACACGAACACCGGTTTAGGTTAGGTTGGACGGTCATCAAGGAGATGGCCAGACAAGCCGGCAGACAAGACAAGTAGTCAAAAATACCAGACGCATTATCTTTATGTGAAGTGTGCTCGAAGCCATCCATCTAAACTGCTACAGCCGAACTGTTGTTGTTATAATTATTATTATGGCTATTGTATGCAGAATCGGCGAGTCTGTTGCTGCATTTAGCTGCAACGTCTGGCGTATGGTGTCTGGTGGAGTTTACTCATTTTACGTCTGGTCGCCACTTATCTGAATATGTAGTATTTCTGTGGCTGCGTCAGCATTGCCTTCACTGTCGACAATTACGTCCCAGTCAGTACTTTGTCGGTACCGAAGTTTGTTTGAGCCGACATTGCAGTTGCATTTCAATTCTTTGAAGTGGATTCGAGTGTCAGCTACACGCTTTCACAGTGAGCCACTTTTATAAATTGCAATTTTTAATACTTCATTGTAAAATCTACATTAGTTTTCTCAAAATTTGGCAATATATACTAGATAAATACATATGTACATATTTATATACATACATACGTTTCTGGAATAAAAAAGTATATATATTAGAATTATATTTCAGATATGCATATGTTTAATATAGAACTCGCCATATAACAGTTCTTTTAAAAACTATTAAACAATAAATGGGACAGAGACATCAAATTTTGCATCCGAGATGCATACCATGGCTTATATAGGAGACGTGGTAAAGTCCGATGGCCGTGGCACCCTCCACTTTTAAGTAAAATCACATATGTATCTCGTGACTTACCCTGCTGATTTTAACCAAATTTGGTGCATGACATTCTTCTCACATTCCTATGTAACAGTGCTAAAACGAATGAAATCGGACTGTCACCACGCCTACTTCTCATTTAGCACAATTTTGAATTCCATCTCATACCTTCCATTCCAATGTACAATTCAAACAAATTAAAATAACGCAATAAAACTTAAAAACGCCATAAAACGAATAATTCCTTCAAAAAAAATTGCCCAAATCCAACAAAAATGGTTTAAGCCCATAGGTACCGAATATTTGTGCCCCAGTACCTGCAGTTGACATTTTACCGCAAATATCGGTCAGTGTGCGAGATATATAATTGAATTCAGGGATAACCTTTTCGTGACAATGGTATGTGTGTGTTTGTGTGTCAAAAAATGGGTTGCATCGTGCCAAAACTTTCCTTAGCACCCAATGATTTTCAAACTTCCAGGTGACTTCATACCGCCTATAGCGGTCAAGATGTGAGTTATCTCTATGAAAATGAGCATGAGCGCGTTTTGCTTATAACAGTGTACACTTTTACCTAAAATTGATAAAATTCAACGAAAACCTCACATATGTACATATATAACACACATACGTATAACATTCGGGTGACTTGGTATTGGCAGATATGGATAAAATCGGATCGATAGTATCGACTCCAACTCCAGATATATATATATGTACATATGTATATGTATAATGATTTTCGTTTGTCTAAGAAACCTTAAGTTGAATATGTCGATCAGAGTACTAGTTATATGCCATATATGTACATAGGTATATAATTGCTTGGATTCCGATCCCCTGGTTGACGCTTTGCCCCTTTAGCTATTTCCTGGCTTTGATTCATTTTATTATTATTTTTTATTTATTTTTTTTATATTTTTTTTTTTTTTTTTTTTTTTTTTTTTGTCGATTGTTGTTTTGTTTCGGGCTCATACGCATAGATTCATGATTCGTCACCTGTGACGATCTTATAAACGTCTTTTGAAGCACCGCGATCGTATTTTTTCAGCATTTCTTTACACCAACCCACACGAGCCTTTTTTTTAAGCGATTGTCAAATTGTGCGGGATCCAACGAGAACAAACCATTTTTACGGCCAGGTGTTCATGCAATATCGAATGTATGCTGGTGGGAGAAATGCATAGGCATGCCTCTATCTGAAGGTATGTTACATGACGGTCTTGCATTATCAGTTCACGTACGGCATCGATGTTTTCTGGCACAACCGCTGTTTTTGAAAGACCTTCACGGAATTCGTCTTTGAGCGAGCGTGGCCACGATTGAATTCGTTGTACCAGTTTTTCACAGTACTATAGGATGGTGCTTCATAGCCATACAAAGATTTTAGTTCATCGATGCACTCTTGTCATGATAATCCACGTCGAAAGTTGTGAAAAATGATCGCACGAAAATGTTCACGAGTTAATTCCATTTTTTGGCCGAGATGAATTTTTTAATTCCCTGTAAATAAAAAAATTCACGATTAAATAACAAAACGTTCTGAGTGATGTTATGCCAGGCCAGAATATGTATAGCAGTCCTCGTACAAGTTGCAAGAGTATAAAATGTTCGGTTGCACCTGAACTTAGCCCTATGTTAGATGTATGCATTGTGCTTAATACATGTATTTTTTTGTATATGGTTGTATGTATGGATGCACTTTCACTAAACACATAGCGATAGAGTTATTATCCCAAAATAGACCACTGTAAGTGAAGTAATCAACAAACAACAAGCTGGACTGTCTGGAAACTGTCTGGAATCTGTCTAGGCCATGTTTGAATGGCTGCCGTTAATGAACTTTTTGTAGGTCGATACTGATGTTGTGTCGTTACATGAACTACAATAACAAAATTAATCCTGCGCCTACTTGCATAAATACATATTTAGATATACATACATACATATGTTTACCAACTTATGATGTTTTTGGTAAACCAAACTAAAATAAAAATTACATTATTTATTTTTAAGGTGCATATCTAGAGTTAACCGCAACCAATTAATGCAAGGCATTTTTTTAGGGGGTATTCTAGTCTAGAAATGCTATTTAACGGCATTTTTTAAAGTCAAATAAAAAAAACTAAGACATTTTTAATATCCAATTTTTTATGAGATATTTATTGATATTTTAAGAATACAAAAAAAAAATTAAAAAAAAAATATTTTGTGATAAACTCGGATAAAAAAAAAAAATGTTCAATAAATGGCGACTGTTTGAAGTTTTTGCTAATTTTTTGGCAAAGATCAAAATTTTTTAAAAATAGTAAAAATTTTTTAATAATCCTAGTTCCAACCATAGAGAGATATATAAAGAAGGTCCACACCAAATTTCAAGTTAATCGGTTCATTAGAACTTGAGAAATCATGTCAGAAGTGTTGAAAATAGTAGTTTCGAGAAAAACGCGATTAAAGATTTGAGTCTAACTCAGCCGGTTTGCACGCTGCGTCACTAAAATAGCTATAAGTCGGTAAATAATAGGAATTTTAAAAATTCCTTTGGGGAATATATCCTTAAAGGTACAGTCTTTAAGAATATGGAAAAAATCGATTTTTCAAAATTCTAAACTAGAATACCCCCTTAAGACCAATCGAAGTACAAAAGAGTTTTCCCTTTCCTTCAACTAATACGTATGAATGTATCTAGTAAACGTTCTTTTGCTTATCCTGTGGTCAGTACTGCTTGTAACTCATTGTATTGATTGATTGAATATTTGTTTACATTTGAAGGAACATTCCTCTTGTATAAACGATTAACTTGATGTTGTACTAGTGCGAACTGGCGAGATTTCGTTATGTGTTGTGCGTGCTTACTACGACCGATTTGCTAATCAAATGGCTTACCAGTACTTACTTGACTGTGGTAAAAAATTTAATAATAAACTAACTCATTTGTCATGACTAAATAATAGGTTGTCAAAAAAGTCTTGCGGTATTTGCGCTAGTTGGCGTTGAAAGCGCGTAGTTCTAGTTCTATTCGTCGCATCGGGTCATGCTATACCTTTTTGGAAAGCTCATTTCACGCGCTAACACGTGTTTGATTGATTGTCGTTTCTTTTAAGTCGTTCGTGAGTTATTGCGTCGCAAACATGGAGCCAGACAAAGAGAAAATACGGCATATTTTACAGTACTACTACGATAAAGGCAAAAATGCATCACAAGCCGCCAATAAAATTTGTGCAGTTTATGGACCCGATATAGTTTCCATTTCCACCGCACAACGATGGTTTCAACGTTTTCGTTCTGGTGTAGAGGTGGTCGAACATGCGCCACGCTCCGAAAGGCCTGTCGTCGAAAATTGCGATAAAATCGCTGAATTGATCAAAAGAGACCGGCATAGTAGCAGCCGTAGCATCGGTCAAGAGCTGGGCATGAGTCATCAAAAATTCATTTCAATTTCAAAAAAAAAAAAAATTCAATAAAAATACCGCAAGACTTTTTTGACAAACCATTACTATACTATATAACCGAGGTTGCAAATGACTGTAACTGACAATAGTTAGACTATGTATATGTATATAGTATACTAAAATAGATAAGTATTTATAGAAAAGTACATAAAGTATAAAAATATTTGTTTGATCCCAAATAATTGGCGCTTTTAGGCAATAGTTAGGTATTTATGTCATTTCTCCATCATCAAAGGGAAGAATTCAAGAGATGAAGGAATTCCATGGTGGTAACTCAAGGCAGCGGATGCTGTTGTTGCTTTCTTATTGCTTTTGTAGTTGGTGGTGGTTATATTGTTGCAGACGTTACAGCAGCTGTTGCTGTTACCACCGCTTATGATAATGAAGAGCAACTGGCGAGACAGTGTCTAGCCATGTCTGTTATTTGTTGTCGCTGCTCGGCAACAACAAGAGTAAATTGTACGCAAGCGCTTAGTGGGCCAGAAGCCACAAACGAGAAGACGGCGCAGAAAGCACAGTCGCACAGACAGACACCCAGACGACCAGACAGCCGGGCATGCAGCAACACTAATCGACAATACAGGCCCACAAACTGGCACGCTGGAAAGCGAAATGAACGAACATACTCACTTACATTTATTCAGGGATTTAGATGAGCACATAAAAAAAAACAAGCGCACACGTCTGTAAGTAGGTATGCCCGGCACACTACACATTATAAGGCTAAGCACACACAATACATACATACATATGTGCATATGGATGTCCACGTGACAAATAGTTGAGCGTGCAAAATAAAAATGACACCACACAATTGAGCACTCTTGAAAAATCAACAAGCGACTAGCCATCTAGTCAACAAGTTAACTTGTTCGGACAGACGTGAATGAATGAGCAGCCATCGCATCAAATAACACAGGCATGCTGACAATAAAAAATAACAAAAAACCAACGAGCAGAACATAGAACAGATTGAAAGGAGATGTTTGCACTTAATAAGATCGTCACTTTGATTACCCTCATTGCTCAGCTCAATTGAAGCAAACCTTTACACATTATTACATTCTTTCAAAATAAAACACATACAAATATACATATATATATATATATATACATATATGTGTATGTATGTACATACTTGGGCACGTTTGCAAAAAATATAGCGTTTTTTGTTGCAAAACATTTTTATGTGTTCTTTAAGGCGAAATATTGGATCAAATTTTTTGTTTTCATTAAAAACAAAAACTGAATAAAAATAGTTCCAAATTGTAAAAAAAAAATATTTCTTTATAATATATAAAAATGTACATTTTGTTAGTAAAAAGCTGAGCTGAACTTAGTTATCAACGTAAAACTGAGAAAAAATCATAAACATTAGAGCGGCTAGTTGTTTTAAAATGAAATACTTTTTATTATTATTATTTTTTTTTTCATTTTTGAAAATTTGACAATTTTTTTTAAATAAATAAAAAAAATATAAAAACAAATCGGTCGACTCCGGGATTAGCAGGGATAGTTGTCAAATTAATTGAAGTTTTTTTTGAGAAAAAAACAACAACAAAAATGGCGAACTTTCAAAAAATGGCCAACTTTCAAAAAATAACGATTTTACTTAAAAAAACCGATTATTTTATATAATTGATCGTGTTAAATTTTTTTCGTGTATATTTTCGAAAAGTTCATTCAAAAAACAAATATTAAAAAAAAGGTCCCCAAAAGTCAATTTCTACAAAAGTTATGGCTATTTGAAAATAAAAAAGCCGTTTTTTGAAAAATTCATAACTTTTTTTGAAGTTGGACCAAAAATTTTGAAAAAATTCTCAATAATGTTTTTCAAAGGATAGAAAAGGCTGGATAAGTTTCAGCAAAATCTAAAGGGATCGGGTTCAAAAGTGGTCGATTTGGTATGGATATGTATATATGTACTTATTTACATAGTTATATTACGTATTCTGATATTGCTGATTCAGCGCTAAGCCGCATAATCTTTAAGAAAACTTGTCCGTTTAGTTTCATTAAAATATCACAACTTGAACGTTTTAAGGTTAGGCGGAAAACGGAAATCATTATATGGAGTGTTTTGGGAACGGACAAAGGGACGGGTCGATTGCACTAATTTGAACATTGCTCAGATATACTTGAAAATGTAACTTCAATTTAATTTTTTTCAATATACTACTCACGTACCAACCGATTTATTTTTCATAAGGTTTGTTAGAAGAACGAAGATCATTATATCGTCACCTGAAATGCAAAATAACGTATCATCAAAAATTTCGAAATTGAGTGCCTTTTTGATTATGATTCACTACTTCAAATTGCATTCATAATATTACATATGTCCAACATTTTCAGGTTCTGCCCTCAGATTTAAACCAGTTTTAAATTAAAATTTTTTTTCACTCACGTTTCATTTTATTTCGTTTTTCATTCATGCCACTATAAATTTCCGAAAATGTTGTTACGTTATTTTGCATTTCAGGTGACGATATGTGACCTGGTCTACGAAAAGGAGCTAACGTGCGAAAACTAGTTCTCTGGGAAAGAGCTGTTAAAAATAAACAACTCGTTTCGTCAGTTTCTCGTTAACCAAAAGTGAAAATTGATTTTTTGACACCTAAGCCCCCTTCCCGTAGACCAGGTCACATATGAAGTATATATTTTTGCCAATATCAGGTATTATTAACATGCAACATACTAATAAAATGTTCCCTGAGTTTAGTAAAGTACTTCACATAAAATTACCAATCATATGGAGTAAAGTCAGCTGGATGTTAGAAAATACTGATATTAGTTTTATGGGGCTAGATACACTATTATGAGCTCAGGGTAGTATTGACCCGATTCCATTCATTTGTAGCGCAGCGACACACTACTATCAAGAAAGGACGCTCTGATACATTGACCAATATTTTCGGTAAACAAAGCACCATAGGTACCGGAATCCATATATTCGGTAACCAGGGGCTTGGACAGTTTTTTTGCTTTTGGACAATTTTTGTTCACAAGGTAGCATACTCTAAAGGCATTATTCGTCCATTTAAGCCCTCTCATACCATCTCAGAAGTAAAATTTCATGGCTCTAGCATATTTATAAGTTGATTTATCCCGCTTTTAATTATTTTTAACCATTCACACTGTCAGTAGAAGTTCTTATGATATTTGGGTTTCGCAAATTTGGTTGTTGTATGTAGCTTTAGTGGCTTAGGATATATACAAACTTGTATTTACATTAAACTTATTACAAGGCAAGCAAGACTTATTCTTATTTATTTTTAAATTTCTTGAATTTCCTCAACATTACACGACGCATTTTACTTAATAATCAAAAAACAGGAACTCGTACGCTTCCGAAATGTAGACCAAATATAAACAATATAAATTTACATAATGATATACATACATACATATACACATGTATATTTCACGATAGAAAATTGGTCAAGTTTACTAAAGCAGACTGTTGAGAGCAAAACATTTCAATAAAAACGTTTATGAACTACCTGATGGTCAGTGGAGTAGCTAGGGGGGGAGGGGGGGCGAAGGGGGCCGTCGCCCCGAGCGCAACGTCTTGGGGGCGGCAAAACGATCTTCGCTGTTTTTTAAAACTCCAATTCGGGCAAAAATTTCTGAAAATTGTGTCAAAAGTGTACAAGATATAGGGCGAAAATGGTTTTTTTATAGCTTTTAATAAGATGTCTTGTAAATTTACAATCAATTTCATCAAAAACCGTATTGTGAAAATTTTGGAACTTCAGAATTTGCGTGGCCTTCCTAAATTTTATATACTTAATATCGAAGATATTTAGGGAGGTAGATAAAGGGGAGCGGCAGAACATCCTTGGCCTCGGGCGCCCGAAGTTGTAGCTACGCCACTGCTGATGGTAAATGTATATAGTATAACGAGTTGCTGACATCGTACATTTATCTATGTAGCTGTCGTATATACGAGTATTATATTATTAATCTGAAATCAACAATTTTTCTTTAAATCTTACAGTATTAATGATATAAAGAATCGTTTGCAATCAGCTTTTCAAGCAAGCAATTCAGATGAGACTCAAGGGCATCCATTGCACGAAATAGCAGCATACCCCATATGCAACTCAGAGTCCACCGAAAGCTCCTGGATGCATGACAACAACGTGACAATTCGATTTTCTGACAGTCTTTTTGAACCAAAGCGTGACAATTTGAATCTGGACAGCGCAATACTACGCTTATATAAGGTCAATCCAAACAATACAGACGACGCCAACGCATCAAATGACGAAGGTGATAAAGAGGCCAAAAGCTGTGGTGATCCTCTAACGGTAATTCCGAACCATATTGAGGTATATAGGCGAACAAAATGCGAATTTTACTTATATTCTTTCACTAGCTAACTCCACAAATACGTGTTACAGTTTCCATTGTACGACAATTGCGCAGAAACAAGCGAGGTATGTCTCCGTCACACACATGCTTGAATTTACTGAAGTCTCACTAAGTTCTTCATATGATTCCTTTTCAGAGCGTAAAAAGCATATTTGCAACACAACAATGATGAATATATCCAAAACCGGCTGGGTTGAGATTGACATCAGGCGCGCCATTTACATTTGGGAAAGTGTCGAACGCCAACAGCAGCAACAATCCCGCCAGCAACCGATTCAAATCGGTTGGTTGATGATCGAAGTACATGACGAAGAGGAGAATCCACTCAAGCCGGGACTGTTCTTCAATCCACCAAAATGTGATCAGGCAGGTATGTGTTGCGTTAGCCATGCCTAAATAACACCGCCATTTTAATAAGTGGAACTGATTTAAAAATACCCTTTTCATTAAATATGATGATTAGACTCACTCAATTATTTAAAGGTTTCAGTCGTTACATTTGCATTCTTATACATATGTATATCTATGTACATACATACTATATATTTCAAGATAAGCAAAACTTCATTATAAGAAACACTTGCATATGTATATATGTATGTACAGAATTTGATTTTAAGTTCTACTGAATGGCTCGCATTTGAGCAATACAAAGAGCTTAGACGACACTGTCTAGATCGACGCCGTAAATCAGACACTGCGTAGTTGGCAAATCTGATTCTTCGTCATTAAGTTTCAGCTTTCATGAGTTTCCTTTCGATTTTTTAACAATGTCGGCAGAATTCCAGACTAATAGCCAACTACCTCCCTAACCCCTCCCAAATGTAATATTTTGGCAAGTTCCAAAAAAAAAAAAAAGTAATGAAATACGACTCGGTAAGGACGCAATATTTACAAATGTATGCATATGTGTATTTGTTGTGAAATAATATGCACTGATTTTCTTCGTTTCTGGTTTTTAGTTGCTTTGAGTGCTGAATATTATTGTTCAGTGTTAAAGTACTTAAGCTTATGATTATTAAAAATTATTGTTGTTTTAAGTTTGCGCCGTTTATAATTTTGTTGATTTTGCATGATTTGTCGTAGCTTTGGGCTAATTTTAGTTATTGCTTTATTGAAAAGAATAAGGTGATTCGATAACACACTTAAGACCGTAGGTAAACTCGGGCAAATCAGTTCATATAACGCTTTGTAAACAGACACAAAGCAACAATTTAAGCCCAGTTGTTTATTATTTTGGGGAAAATAAATAAATGTAGTAGTTATGTGTATGTTGACTGTTTACATAACTTCCACCTGTGAACATTTGCATTTTTCTTTAAAAATGACGTGCTAAAATTTTAAATGCATATTTGGAAAATATTTTGTGAGCTAGAGATCTATTTTGATCAGTTTGTTTTTAAATGAGTTTTATTCAAAACTATGTGAAACTCGAAAACATTCACTTTGATTTTCTGTCTGCCAACTTTGTGTAATTTTTCCATTCATAGATCTACTAGTTTTTTGATTGGAAGAAAAATATTATTTTGGAGCGCTAAAAATTGTTACATTTTTAAGCTAATTCAAGATTTCAAGTTCTGACATTTTATAAAATTTCAAATTTTTTTACAATCGTAGGTCGTTGTATAGGGAGGATTTATAAAAAAAATGTATTTGTTTGTTTTCAACCACTGCATCAATTTAAGACTTCTTTTCAATTTGGGAAATATCGAATACTCGTTAAAATTTTAATTTAATTTTTTAATACTTTGTTTACACTCACTAATTGCGTATAATTATATATTAAAAATTTTAAAACTTTTCATGCAATAAAAAATCCAAAAAATCGCCCGAAGATATTTGCAAGAGTAGGTTTAATTTAAAATATGTGACCTGGTCTACGAAAAGGGAACTAACGTGCGAAAACTAGTTTTCTGGGAAAATCTGTTAAGTATAATCGTCAGTTTCTCGTTATCTCATTAATTGTTCTCCTTTTTTTTGACACCTAAGCCCCCTTTCCGTAGACCAGGTCACATATATTATATATATTTGTTTCCACTATCATATGAAAGTCGGCATCAGTGCTAATGGTTGGGGAATGGGTATAGTGATTATAATATATAGTGCGTACGAGGTATTATTTTATAATTTTGAAACGTACGCTCCCGCTTCATAATTCATTTGGATGTCTAAACTATTTGCCGCATGCGCTAACTCAAGAATTGTAAATATGTACTTCAAAGCTTGAAAATTGTGTGCTTCTTTTACAGTGAGGAATAAAAAAAAGCGATAATATTATTTTTACTTCATATTTGTATTTCAGAATTTGCAATCCCGTGGAATTACTACGGACCGCACACGTCTATGTCTCCTTTTGCAGCGCACGAAGTGCCAAGGTTAGCAAAACTATGCAAGTCATAAAGTATTGTAAAACAGCCTGACTTTTAGCCAAATTATTATTTCATTGTTTTTCTAAAATCTGCGATTATAGTTTATAACTTTAACATGGTTTTTTGTTTTGAAATTTCAGATATCCAAGATTAGATGTTAAATTGATAGGATATGCATCATTCGCGCCAAAAAATATGAAAAAAGAAGTCCACGACATGTTGCGTGGAAACTTACGACGACAATTATTTAACCACTCTAAGGCCTCTGAGGAAGATTTCCAACCGGATGAGCAACACTCTACATCAGAAAAAACACTGACCGCTGATAATTTATTCCAATTGTCCACATCTAGTGATGCGGAACCTAAGCACAGCGCAAAGAAACGTCAATCTGACCAGAATATTGTCTTTCAAAATTTCCACATAGCTCATCACGATCATAACCATCGAAGTCATAAGCGTAACCTACGTGTGAACATTGAAAGGCAAGCTAACCACTTAACCACTTCGAAACAAAGGGCTCATCATGAATCTATCCCATCGCAAAATGGCGGTTTACAATATAAAGTTCATAATCGGCACAACACTCTTCGGCATACCCACAATCCTCACAAACAACATCAGCTACATCTCGAATATCCTATAAATTCTCCTGCCTATTAAACGAAAGCAATAGTAATCAGTGTCATCCCATCCCACCCATGAAGCGCTTGAAATACGCGCACAAAATCCATAAGCTCATAATGAGTAGTCTTCCCTGTTCAATAGGCCGTTTAACTTAATTACATTTTAACACATATACGTTAGCTTACACGCATAGGATATATGTAAGAATATTTAAACAATTTTCAAATGAATACACATCGCTAGAAACACGCTAAAATATGAATTTATTTATCCAAAACACATAAATTTTCACACTCATTCATACGAACAAACGCTCCCAGTACCAAAAGTCCTTATGAAATGACTAAATTGAAAAAAGCGACGTACATACATATGTAGTTTCAGAAGGCATTACTCAAGGCGGTATAATGATTGTCATTTAAATATTGCCGCTGACAAAGCTTTTGTCAATTTTTAATTATTTTAAGAAAGCGAAAGCTTACAAAAACCATGCCCTTATAATACAAAAAAGGGTTTCAACAACTTTCTGCACGCGACCTATTTCTACTGGGTTCCTACCGAACAATATACTTTTTCTTTAGAGACTGTGATTTATGTTATGTACATTTGGCTTCTATATATTTATGTACTAAAATTAGTTTTTATTTGTTTTAAAAACCAATATTTATACATTAAAATTTAAATTATATAACTATGCTTACGAATACTTTATTAGATATTATCCATATTATTTATTGTCTCAAAATAATGTGACATAAACATACATACATACATATGTCTGTGTGTACTTACGTATGATGCTCTTTTCATAATGGACGTGAAGATTGTGTATTTAATCGATACTTAAGGAATGGGCAGTTTCAAAGAAAAAAGAAATTAAAAATCTAGTACTTGCTAGTTATAACGGGGCATCTCGACAGGATGAAATTTATGTTATACTGACTGTATTGCCGTGCCTATTGCCTGTGGAGACTCCCTATTGCTTATGGAAAGCAATATATGGAATACTAATTAGTTTGCCATATATTGAAAGCAATAAGCTGTCACTTTAGCAGTTTGACAGCGCAGTTTTCATTTCTATGAAAATTTCGAAGAGGCAACATATTCCATTTACACATGTGCCGACGGCATTTTCATTTCGACGCGTTTTCGTTAATGATTATGTTATGATAACAAATGCCCACATTAGAGTGATTCAAAAAAAAAAAAAAAATTTTATTCGTTTAGGTTCCTAGACACCTCTAAGAAAGCCTCTCCAAACATGAGTTTTTAATTGTAACGGGAAGGTCCTCCTACATACAGTTTCTATTTTTTCTTATTATCAGATAGAAACATGGAAGAGAGATATCCAACTACTTGAAAGAATATCTACAAAAAAGGTCCATTATGATTTTTTCGTAAACCCAAACGTTTAAAAGATATTAACAGTTAAAGTTTGATTATTTTTGGGAAAATTTTTTATTTCAATGAAAATAGACTTTAGGAGAGGCTTTCTTAGAGGTGTCTAGGAACCTATTTTTCAGAGTACCAAACGAAAAAAAATTTTTTTTTTTGATCCACCTTAATATGCATTTACGACGAATATCTCGTAAGCGCTTAACTTAATCGAAAAATCACCATTTTATAGAGCAGTAAATTTCCTACAAAACTATGAGTTTCGTCATTCATAAAATTTTTTTTTTGAATCACTCTAGCCCACATACAGATTTGGCAATGGCAATAGCAATATATTTGACAGTTAGTATGGCATAAATTTTATCCTGTCGAGATGCCGCGTAAAGCAGACAAAATTGTTTGTCTTTATTTGCAAGCAAGTTGTCAGAATTTTAAATAAAAACTAGCCTGGGACTATGTGTATGTATGTCTACATATTTAGATGTACGTAATTATATCCCAACAAAAAAGTGGTATTTGTTTTGATCACACGCGGATTACTCTCAATAGGGTACATTTCGAAACATAAGGCACTTGGCATATGAAAATGATATTTTGAATTGACAATCTTCACATTTCGCCAATGGAAAGAGCATGTATTCACTTTCCTTAATATTCATATATGTAAATGTACTACATGATGATACTATACAAGTATGTACTACATACATACATATACATATGTATGTGATGTATGGCAACAAAGATTTCTTATTTCAAAATGGTTAATAATTGTACATTACTTAAGTTAATTAGCCTATGGATTACCAATTCTAAAACAAATATAAATTTTTGTTAAATAATTATTAATTATTTTTGTAGTTAATGTTAAATAATTATGCATAAAATGAATGGCAAACTAATCGAAATTTTTGCCATTATATGTATGTAAAGTAATGAAATAATTAACATTCTGTATAATTCGAATCTATGTAGCTTACATCTAATAAAGCAAAATTAATGAACGCACATTTATTTCACTCATTTTGTTATTTGGACAGAAAGTAATTTTTTTCTTCCCTCGCGTAAGGATAACTTTGTAAAAAAAAAAAAAACAAAAAATTTTAGACAAATAGAAATACTAATATAAATTCCATAAATATCAAAAAACTTTTTATCGATAAATTTGCAATTCCCAGTTCCGCAAGCAACTGATGTCGAACGCTGAATTAGAAGAATAATGTGCGCGGTCCTCGAGCATTGTCTGCTGGCAGTCACCAACGAAATGGCTGTCTGCATCCATCAACCACAAAATCAATCCTGTAAATCTATTCTAGTGAATGTTAGCGGGTAAAGACACGTTTACCTAAAAAACCGGCGGAAATGAGGAGAGGAAATAAGGCTAATGGTCATTGATAGTGGTGGCTACAGAAAAGTGATAATAGAACTCATTGATATTAAAATATATTTCAATACATATATAATTTAAATATGAGTGTGTATGTAAGGTTTACATAACCATCTTCTTGGATGTTAATATTCTTTATTGACCTTGGGCCCAGAGCCAACAACAAAAAAATAAGCCAAATTCATTAATACCAAGTGTTCGTACAAACGCAGAGATTCATCTTTTATATGTGTTAAATATGCGCAAAATCACCAAACAACCGATTACACCATGGCAAGAGAAATCGCTGTCTGCTCAACAACTCAACGCCTGTTTAAACTACAAGGCAGAAACTATCATATAAACTACTATATTGTAATCAATATGAATCTTGGTCTGCTCCACTCATTCTCTGGCAACCCTGGAGCGAAGGGGAGAGAATTAAAGAGTGATAGAAATAAATTAATTAAATTCAATAATTTTAAATATTTACAATACTTAAAAAGAACTTGTTTCTACACGGAATTGCTTTTTACGGAGATAGCCTGGAAGTTGAAATGCGCTGAGATGATCGAGTGGTTAAGGGGGTATTCTGGTCTAGAAATTTAAAAAAAAATCGAAATTTTTTTTATATTTTCAAAGTTTAACTATTCAAGAATATGTGTACAAGAGGATTTTTCAAAATTCAAACTATTTTCCGAGATATAGGCATTTTTCTGATCCGGCAACCAAACTGGTTCGGCCGGAACTAATCGAACAAAAGACTTTACACGAAACTTTAAACGCGTTTTTCTCAAAACTGACTTCTTCGGAACGATACCCACGATTTCTCAGGTTCTACTGGATCGATTTACTTGAAAATTTTATAGAGTCTTCTTTATAGGCTTGTCTATGGTTGGAACTAGCCCCATCCCCAAATTTTTATTTTTATTATTTTTAAAAAATTCGAAATAGGCAGAAAAAGTGATCAAAAAAAAACTTTTTTTTTCAGGTAGTCGCCATTTTGTCATTGCGACATTATTCTAGATTAATAATATTTTTTTTGGGGGGTTTCAGATAACTAGGAGGGTTGAAATCATGGTTATGGTCACGTGGAAATTTTTAGAGACCCCCCACTTCGTCAGCTCATAATTTTTGAAATTTTTTACTCTTTTTAGTTTTTAATTTTTTTCTGTACTCTTCTAAAATTAAAAAATAACTAATAAAAAAATGGATCGAAAAAATATTAATTGCCTTTTTTTACGACACTTTAAAAATTACCAAAATTCATGCTTCTAGACCAGAATACCCTCTTAAACAGTTTAAAAATTTTTCTTTCAAAACTTATCTGGCTAAGCTAGCAGGATATAAATCCACTGATTATTCACTCTGGAAAGCTGCAAGATATAAGAATAAACAAATAAAACATGTCGCACCAAAAAAAAACTAAACGAAACTACATGGGCCGAAACGAGTGAACATAAAGCACCTGCGTACGATTTAGTAACCGGAGAAATATTATGCACCAAAGAATTGTATAAAGAAACTTGTAAACATTATAAATAGTGCATTATGCCGAAGATACGTTTCATCGCTTTGGAAAATAACTCAAGTCATAATGATACCTAAGCCGGGTAAACCTGTACACGATGTTACATCATATTATCTAAATTATTTGAGAACGTCCTCATAAATAGGCTCAAACCAATAATCGATCGTCAACACCACATACCAACAAATCAATTTGGCTTTCGTGACCACCATTCA
Organism: Bactrocera tryoni; assembly: GCF_016617805.1. Classification (NCBI taxonomy): domain Eukaryota; kingdom Metazoa; phylum Arthropoda; class Insecta; order Diptera; family Tephritidae; genus Bactrocera; species Bactrocera tryoni. The sequence continues at coordinate 33,143,216 of NC_052501.1, forward strand.
ACAATTGACCAGGGGCACCGATTTGTTAATTTTGTTATAAATATAATAGATTAAACTTTTTTACGGCGGCCTTCTGGACGTGAAATTTGCTTAACTTTACCATCTAGTTGGCAGGAAATCCACTCTATCAATCCAAAACGAGCTGTTAATATACAATCGAGTTCTAAAGATAGTGGGGTCTGCGGAGCCTAACTATGGGGTTGTCTAAGTCAAAGCTGTATTGCAAGCATTCAGCGCTTTCAAAGAAAGGTACCAAGGACTTTAGTTAATGCTCCTTGGTACGTTAGATCTGCTGACTTGCACCGTCAAATCCCCAAAATTGCAAAGTCTCACGTACTGAGGCTTAGACAGAACGTTAATGAGGAGGCTTTCAGAGTAATCGAAACTACTGCGCGAGAAATCCAGTCGAAACACAAGAACATTTAGCTTTTAAGTACAAGTATTTCTCCTAACTAATTAGAACAGAATTGTTTGTTAGTATTTCATCTTTATATGCTATGATGCATAAGAAACGCTCTTTTATTTTCATTGGGATAATTGGAAAAATTGGCCGATATACCAGGTTGTTCAATAAGTTTTGTCGTTTGTGAAAAAAAAAAACAATTTCATGATTCAAAATACACTTTATTATTCAGTATAATCTTCCTGAACATTAAAACACTTGCTCAAACGATCCTCCAATCTGTGGATCCCATCCCTGAAGTGAGAATCCGGAAGGTCTGCAAAATACGCTTCAACAACCGTTATGACCTCTTCATTTGATGAAAAACGCTTGCCACGCATAAATTTTTTGAGTTCTGGAAACAAATGGAATTCGCTGGGGGCCAAATCTGGTGAATACGGTGGATGCTCCAACAATTCAAATTTTAATTCATCGATTTTAGCCCTTGCCAAAATGCTCTTGTGACACGGTGCATTGTCCTGATAAAAAGGATATTATTCTTCTGCAAACCGGGTTTTTATCACGAAGTTTTTCCTTCAACTGGTCCAAAAAGTTGCAATAATATAATAAACAAAATTCCTCTCGCATGCCAAAAAACTGATGCCCTAACCTTCTTGGCCGATTTCCGGACACGAACTCGTTTCGAAGCCGAACAAATAGGTTCACAACACTCTTTGGCCGCTTGTTTAGATTCAGGATCATGGTGTTAGACCCAAGTCTCATCGATAGTGATGAATCGATGCACAAAATCCACTTTATCCTTTTTAAAACGCTCGAAACGTTGCTGAGTTTGTTCCATTGTTAGTGAATGCGGGATCCATTGTGCACGCAGCTTTCTAAAACCCAAAATTTCACTTAAAACATGGCTCACACTGCCTAATGAGATGTGCAGGGCCTCTACTACATCTCTTTCATCTCCATCATCGTGTTTTACAAACAGCAGCAAAATAACGATGTCCGTCCAGAGTTAAGAACAGTTGCTACAGAGTATTACAGTTTTGTTCACCTAACGGTTGTACGTATTAGCAAAAACTAATCGAGATAGATATAGGTTTATATATAAGTATATAAATAATCAGGATGACGAGAAAAGTTTAAATCAGGTTGACTATCTGTCTGTCCGTCCGTCTGTCCGTGCATGCTGTAACTTGAGGAAAAATTGAGATATCTTGATAAAACTTAGTATGTGGGTTCCTTAGTACAAAAAAGATTTCGCCATTAACCGAAAACATATAAAGTGCCTTAACTAAGCACTTAATTAAGATTCACTTGTGGGCAAAATTTATTGAAAAAGTGGGAGTGGCCTCGCCCTCTAACAAAATTAATGTATATATCTCCTAAACTACTTAAGCTACAACTACCAAATTTGCTGGGTACAAATCTTTTAAAAACTTCTACCGACAGTGTGAAAATGGATGAAATCGGAGGACAACCCCGCTCACTCCCCATAGAACGGCACTGTTAAAAACTACTAATAGCGATATATCAATAACTGAATAGCCAGAAGCAGTAAATTTTACCACCGAGATGGTATAAGAGAGCTTTATGGGAACCGGTGTTAAGATTGAACGATGGGCGTTGCACCGCCCACTTGTTGGTGAAACCCCATATCTCGGGACTCGACCAACCGACTTCGACAAAATTTGGTACGTTACATTCTTATACCACGATATGAAAATGGACGAAACCGGGCAACAATCACGTCTACTCTCCATATAGCACAATTATGAATTTCACTTGATTCGTTTAGTTTCCAGTACACAAATCAAGAAGCAATTAATATAACGGCATAAAAATTTGCAGAGAGTGCATCGATGAACTAAAATCTTTGTATGGCTATGAAGCACCATCCTATAGCACTGTGAAAAACTGGTACAACGAATTCAATCGTGGCCGACGCTCGCTCAAAGACGAATTCCGTGAAGGTCGTCCAAAACCAGCCGTTGTGCCAGAAAACATCGATGCCGTACGTGAACTGATAATGCAAGACCGTCATGTAACATACCATCAGATAGAGGCATGCCTATGCATTTCTCCCACCAGCGTACATTCGATATTGCATGAACACCGCACAATTTACAATCGCTCAAAAAAAGGCTCGTGTGGATTGGTGTAAAGAAATGCTGAAAAAATACGATCGCGGTGCTTCAAAAGACGTTTATAAGATCGTCACGGGTGACGAATCATGGATCTATGCGTATGAGCCCGAAACAAAACAGCAATCGACAAAAAAATAAAAAAAAAAAAAAAAAAAACAAAAAAATAATTGAGCAATTCACAACCTGTCGTAAAGCATCGTTAAATCGTAAAATTACAAAAAAACAAGTGTAAAAATTTATAATTTTACGATTTTACGATGCTTTACGACAGGTTGTGAATTGAACAAATAAAAAAAAACCATTTTCGTTGATAAATATGCCTATTTACATTATTAGGCCAGAAATATATATAGCCACCTACGTATTAAGCAATTTTGTAGATTGCATCTCCGTCACTTTGACTTCCATAGCTGTCAATACTAACTGATATGAACGTACATATAACTATTTCGCATCACATGCATCAAAACGATGCTACAGAATTTTTTGTAATTGTAGAACATCGAATTGGAATTGGCCGGGCACTTAATAGGTACGTGTTCGCCATCAATTACTCCGACAAACTTCGGAATGCTCCACGTATAATTGAAACTCTGTTGGCTAGCTTACATGTAGCAAGTAAGGTGAGCGTATCTGTGCCGAAGAGTCCTTTTCTCTGTTATCTTATCTCTGTTATTTAACTTCTAATATTATATGTATATGTATGTAATGGGTGACTGTCTGTCTATCCGTCCTTGCGTCCGGTACAACTTGAGTACAAATTAAGATATCTTGATGAAACTTGGGAGACATGTTCCTTGGCACCATGAGAAGTTTGGTATTGTAGACGGCGGTAATCGGACCACTTTCCACAAAACGCGATTAATCGAAAACATATAAACTGCCATAACAAAACCGTAAATTAAGGTGCAAAGCTCGAAATTAAGCACAACGAATCACATTAAGGAGCACCTGTGGTTTGACTAGTGGGCGTTGCCACGCCCCTATTAATTTTAATGTATATATCTTCCAAACCAATAAAGCGATATCACCCAAATTTACATAGAACTAATATTTTCGAATTTTCGTACGATAGTGTGAAAATAGGCGAAATCTAATGATAACACTGCCCACTTCCCATATAACGGGTTTCTTAAAAACTAGTAAAAGTGCGATAAAGCCATAACTAAGTACTAGAATGTTAGAGACATTAAATTTTACACCTGAGATGGTACGAGAAACTTTAAAGGAGTCAGTTTTGAATTTTGACAATGGACATTGCTCCGCTCAGTTTTAGGTGAAAAACCATATATCGGTCAATGAGTGGGATATACATATAATTGATACTTTGAAAGAATCCTTTCCTGAATGGCTTGAATCGGGCTCAGGGAAATAGAGCACCCGAACCGAACGTCATAAAATTCGGTATACTTGGTTTTTATTGTTGAAGAATATATTTATATGCAAGATTTTATAAAAGAATTATGTGGACGAAAGAGCAAAAAAGGCTCAACTCGAAAAGTAATCTCCCAACGATCGCTTTGTCGAAGAAGAGAACGGGCCGATCGCCCTCCATCCGTTTGTTAATGTTGGTGTGGTGTGTTGATCAGCAGTGGTGAAAAGCGCTATGCTGTGTTTTATAATAACAACAAAAAAAAATATTAATATAAAACAAAATTGGATAACTACAATCGATGTTATCGATCAAAAAGTGACAGCAGCTTCTGGTCATCGGTCGTAAAATGCAAAGAGCAAATATTAAATTTTGTTTTAAACTTCGGAAAACGTTTACTGAAACATTTCAAATGATGAAAAAAGTTTATGGTGATCAGTGCCTATCCCGTAGTAATGTGCATGAGTGGTTTAAGCGATTCCAAGAAGGTCGTGAGGACCTCTGTGACGATCAGTAGTCGGTCGTCTTCAGAAGTCAAAAATAAAGATAATGCTGATTTGTTTTTACGATTCCGAGGGTATTGTACACCGAGAGTTCGTCCCACCTGGCCAAGCGATTAATGCTGTGTTTTACCTTGGTGTTATAAAGCGTCTTTTGTCACGCATTCGTCGTGCTCGACCACAATACCGTGAGGCAGGGTCTTGGCGCCTGTTGCACGATAATGCGCCGTGTCATCGGTCGACGCTTGTCACTGATTTTTTGACAAAAAACTCCATATTAACCATTAATCACTCACCCTACTCACCTTAACTGGCACCCTGTGATTTTTACCTATTTGGAAAACTTCATTTGCCAATGAAAGGACACTGGTTTCAGGACATTTCAGCTATCCAAAATGCGACGACCGATATTCTCAAAAGCATTCCGAAAACTGACCTTAAACACTCATTTGAAATTAATAATTGACCGGGCTATACGCTGTATCGAAGCACAAGGAAACTACTTTGAATAAAATAATACAACTTTTGAAAAATATTAATTTTTCGTTGTTTTTTTTAACAGTCCTGTTTCTTTTGCGATAGACCTTGTAGCAACAATTGCCGTTTACTTCGTCTATATGTACGGTCTTTGATTGCAAAAGCATATAACCGCCTTGTCGGTTCTCTCGATTACATTGTTTGACGATTCCTCGCTTTAAATTGTTTCAGTGTTATTAACTAACGCGTTGCACTCGTCAATAAATAAACACTTTCCATATCTGGATTTTTTAGTGTGGATTTTTGCCTGAGACTTCAAAGGTGCGAGAGATCGTGACAATAAACTTCCCCTCCGAGGAGAGAATAGTCAGGTCAAATATTTTGTAAAATTTGGTTAAGTCAGAGTTACATCTTCTGAAGCTGGAATTTCTCGTAATATCTCAAAGGCATTTTCCTCAAATCAAGTATGATTTTTTTTAATTCCGATGATGTAATTCGACCATTCTCAAAATATTTAACAATGACTTTGATATCTGAACGAAGTCATTCATAAAGCACCTGTAGTATCCTAAAAATGATCTAAGCGCCCTTAAAGTGGTGGGCTCAGGGAAATTGCATATTGGACTTTGTCTGGACACGTTTTTATTCCTCCTTGCGAAGCCAAGAACCCCAAGTATTCGATCACCGTTCTAAAAAATGTTTACTTTTCTACCGAAACTTTCATCTTGGCTCTGAATAAACTTTGAAAAATTATTTCTGTGGTACATCTTTCAAATCCTGTTTTGTATTTTCTCTGGTGAAATATTTACTACCACCTGAATTGGGCAAAATTCCTGTTATGCCAAGGATTGGATATTTATCATCGATAGTTTTTGCGTTGAGTTTCCGAAATTCCATGAATAATCCTTATTCTTCTTTACTGGCACAGAAACCGCTGTTTTGACTATTTGGTGCCAATTCGGGATACCAAGTCTAACCAGGTCCTTCTCCATCTGATCTCTCCAACGGAGTAAAGGTCCTCCTCTGCTTCCACAGGCGGGTGCTGAATCGAAAACTTTCAAAGCTGGGGTGTTCTCTTCCATCCGGACAACAGGACCTAGCCGTTGCCAATACGAAAAACACCGTCAATCCTTGCTGTCGAACCCTTCAAAGGCCGACTTATCAGCTGATGTCATTGTCCATGCCTCTGCGCCATATGGTAGAACGGGAATAATGAGGGACTTATAGAGTTTGGCCTTTATTCGTCGAGAGAGGGCTTTACTTTTCATTTGCTTACTTAGCATCTGTTGAAAAGAATAATTGACACCCGGTTAATTGAGCTACATATATTATCAGTCAAAATGTATTATATACAAGGTTTTAATTTTCCCGAGTAATTGAAGCCGGTTAATTTATTTCCCAGCATAATTGGTTAAAAATATGTGTTATTGAAAAAACTATACCCTTAATATTACCCGGTTAATTGCTTTAGTTAAAAAATATCCTGTCTCCTCGAAGTTTTAAAATTCAGAAAAAACTTTGAGTCTAATTTTCAATCACACATGTGATGCTTTGCGCCAAGGCCTGAATCAAAGCGAGATTGTTCGCACAGACTGAAGACTTTACATATCTCCACAGGAAAAATTAATAAAAAATAAAACTTTGGACGAATAGTGCGTTTGGAATTCGGCCAAAAATTATCCAAATCGGAACAAAACTGCAGTACCGTATATGTGGAGCCACTACCCATAGTTAACTTTTCACCGAAAATATCGGTCAATGTGTGAGATAAAGAATTGAAATTCATAGAGGAGGTTGAATCGGGTCAATACTTCCCCAGCCTCACACATCTACTTATACTTACCAACAATAATGTTCTAATTATATAAAAAATACCAGTGTAGAAAGATTAATAATATTTTATCTGCAATTAATAATAAAATTTTATGTAATTAATTGAACAAACAATATAAATTTAAAAATCAGTAATTCACTTAGAAATTATTAGGGGATTCCCGCACTCTATCGTCGGAATTTAACCATTTTGACCATCTTGGTTAATTTTCCCCACTCGAAGCTTATGAAAATATAGTAACAAACATAAAATTTTCCAAATTTATATCTTTTTTGTGGAATTATATTTTAATTTTCCCTACTCTATTCCGCATTGGAGCTTTTATATGCTGCTATCATTACAGTCAAAAAATCACATTGCGCGTCCGGTTTTAAAGCGGTGTCAATACCATAAATTTGAGTTTTTTGTTTTAAAGAGCTGCTTTTTAAACACTCATCGCTAAATATATATCATAATTATAATTACACAAAATAATACCAAAATCAACGAAATAAAATTGTATGGAAAAATTTGATTTTCACTTCTTGAAAAAAAATTCAGCAACTAAATAAAATGAGGCAAACCCGAATCAAATATCACGAAACAGACAATGTCCAACTTTTAACATGGTCCAGTACAGCATAACATGCGGTTATCGACTTCTACGATCTACGCACACCACAAATAGATAATTCAAACGTAAACGTATAGACTTTATTTTAACATCTTTTCCAAAACCCTAGTAAATGCAACGGAGATACATACTTGTATGTAAGTAATTCACATTTTCCGTTCGTGAGCTTCAATTACTTAGTTGTTGTCATCTTAAGTGAGTTCATAGCACAAAAATTTTGTTAGCGCTTATTTAAAACCTCTGGTTGTCATTGCTCTCAGGACCTCGGAGAAAATGTTACCTTTCATGGGGCGTAAACTTTTTATATCGTTTTAACAAAAAGTACCAGCAAATGGTATAGCACAACGAAGAATGAAAAGCTTTGTAGGGCACCGCCGGCTCATACCTTTTAGGTGGTTGTAAAAGACACAAGAAGAGATAAAGAACGAAGGTAATGTCAAATAAAATTGTTTCTGCTGCATGGTATACTTGAAAACTGTTAACTTTATCAAAATCGTTTTTATTATTTTGATAATAATCTTTGTGTTTTATCATCTGCGCTCTCTTGTTATGAAGCCTTTTGTTCAGAAGAGGTTGCTATAAATCATTCTGATTTTTATAAGAGGTAAATTGGAATTAAATGACTTTCTCTTGAACTAATCAGTTATTGAGTTAGGTACTTATTTGAAAACATATAAGTATAATCTTGTTTTTTTTTTTGTTTTTTATTAAAGAGCTCGTTTTTTCAGTGCATATTTACTATACGTAGGCTATTTTTGCTCACCTAAACATGATTTTATATCTCGCAACATGTTGCTTTAGAGTATAATAGTATTGTTCACATAACGGTTGAAAGCAACACAAGTTAATGCAATCAATTTAGACCTTCCTTAAGCCATAATACGCCTCATGTAGTTATTTCTGAGCTGTAAACTTATGGTGCTCAATATATTTTAGTTAAATTACATTAAAGGAACAAATTTTCTTATTAAATCTGTGGTTAGTGCTAAAGGTGACTGAAATTCGTCCTAGGCCTTAGAACCAACATCATATCACTAATACAAAATGTTCCAAAATTTACGCAAATTTTAAATTTTTCCGCCATTTATGTAGTAAACTGTTGGCAACCCTAAAAACCCGAAAGCTGACAACTGACAGCTTAGGCTTAGCAAAAAAGGAACTTTGCATGATAGAACAACGTGGCTTCCAGGGATAATGGGATGCCCAACTTATTCCAGTGTGACAGCGCCTTAAAATAAGCGGTTTTTTTGTAACATTTTCCATTGTGCCCAGATCCTACAAAATAAGAATTTTTGGGCATTTAAAATAAAACACCCAACATTTATTACGCTTGCAAATTATTATATATAGGGCTTTTAATATATGGCGAAATCTTTTTTTATGATTTTATGGCATGAATTTTGATCTCTCAATACTTAATAAGGTGAATTAAGCCTGTTAGTTCTCAATTAATAAATGTTTTCAATCATTTGTAATTGAAAATTAATTCTACTGTGCATCAAATTTCAAAACAATTTATGAAATATAAAAAAATTAAATTAAATTTCGCATTTTCTTTGATTTTCATTGTTTTACATTTTTTGCTAGCGATCTTAAACGGCAGCAACAAATCCCTCTGTTCACATATATTTTCGGTATAATTTCAATCGTTCCAGTCATTCCAATTGCAAAACGTAAAACCTTCCCAATCCAGTCAACTGTCAAAGTTCGGTAGGTGAGCGGTTCTCACATTTCCAGTGATAGGAGAGTTGGGTATCTCTTTATCTCTGGTGTCTTCATTATTGAACAGTATTTCAAAAATAATGAAGGACTGGCGACCGCAGTTCGAAAATTCCATTCGAAATCGGGTCCGAATAGTGTTTTGACTTCGTCAACTGTACAGAGAATAATTGAAAAATCGTAGAAACCAAGATCCGCAAATGTTTTAAGGATTATGATTTAAGGGCATGGACCTGGAATGTCCGCTTCCTTAATTAGCTTAATTCGGAAGGTGCCGCTACCTAGCAGGTTGATGTCCTCGTAAGAGTGAAGGCTGACCGTCGTCCAAGAAGTATGATTTACGAGATAAGAACTGAGACGAGTAGGTCATATAAAGGAGCGCAAGTTCGATTAGGGATTCACGGTGGGAGAAAGAGTCCGTGCGCCGAGTACTATCAATCTCTCCGGTGGATGAACGTCTAGCAACAATCCGCATCAAAGCAATCCCCGACAGAAGAGAAGAACGATATGACTAAATATGCCTTCTATTAGCGCTTGGAGCACACCTATGTATAAGAGCTGCCCCGCCACGATGTCAAATTCGTGCTTGGCGCCAAGGTGAGCAAAAAAGGTGGTGGTGGGAGAGAGATTCTGTCGTCAAAACCCGGCATTCATCCAGCTCAATAAAAGGCTAGCCACAATCCATATCACACAAAGCTCTTCAACATTCCCCGACGATAGAGAAGGACGATGTGACTAAAGATGTCTTCTATGAGCGCTTGGAGCGAACTTATGAGAGCTGCCCTCGCCACGATGTCAAAATCGTGCTTGGATACTTTGGTACAACGGTCGGTAAATTCAGTCTCCATGATGAAACACCTGCAAATGGGTTGAGGCTGATCGACTTCGCCGGGTTATCTGTATTACTAGATTATACTCGTAGCATTGGAAAATTTATCGAGCTACCTGGCTGCCTCCGGATCGAAAAACCACCAACCAGATCAATCATGTTTTAATAGACGGAAAACAGTGTGTCTGCAGTGTTTTAAACGTACCGCCTCTGCAAACGCACATTAACAAACACAAGGAACGTTCGACGTCGAGTTCCTTTTCAAAAATAAATTTTGTAATTTTTTCTTTGTTCTTCAGTTCGAACAGCCTAGCAAAATATTTGTAAATAAATTTTGTAATGATATTGATTTAAAAAATTGAAGTACACTCGGCGAAAAAAAAACTCACGCACTATACAGAGTGCTTTTATATAGCGCAAAACTTGGATTCATATTATTCTAAGTTAAAGATTTTTCTTCGAGGGTCAACCACTTTTATTTAGTTTATGTTTCAAGCATTTTTATATAAAAAAAAATTATAGTTTAACACTTGTTATAGGTAAAGGTGTAAAAACACACATATAACAAACCACAGAAGAAAATTTTGTTATGAGCAATAATGTAATTTTTGAACAAGTTATTTACATATTTTATGTTTTATATGATTTTTATTTGGCATTAGAATACATAACGAATCAAAATAACAAATTTTGTATAAAAAAAATTCTTAGTATTTGTTAGAACACCCCCTCCTCCTAATAACCTCGGATATTTGTTTGAAGATAATTTTTATTGATTTCTTCATTCGGCACAGCTTCAATAACGTTTTCTATTTCTTTTAGACTGTTTGAACGCTTTTCTCTTATCATTTTGCCCATCATTTTGCCCAAATAATGCCAGCAGTTCTCAATTGGATTGAGATCTGGATTGTTTCCTGGCCACGTGAGAGACCCTATTCCATAAAAATCTTTTTGTTTTGAAACCTGTAAGTGTTTGTAATAAATTATTGAAAAATCTATTTCAATATTTTTAGCTTTGGTTACCGCTTTGGCTCTATGACAAAGGGCTGAAATATATGGAAAAAAAATTTTTTGGGCGTGTTCGGACAGCTGTTCAATAGTTGTCAAAACGCCTTCTCTCAAAATTTCAATGTATATTTCGGCATTCACAGATCTTTTTAAAATAATTAGCGGCCCAACACCAAACTTGGTTGCAGCTCCCCACACCATTAAATAAGGCGAATGCTTTCCGGTGGGCGAAATACAGTTTTCCAAAAAACGCTCCCCTTCCCTACGACGCACTGTGGCATTTCCATTGGGTTCCAACAAATTAAATTTCAATTCATCAGAAAAAATAACATTTCCCCAATCTGATGTAATCCAAGTTTTGTGTAATTTTGCCCACTCTAGTCGCTGTTTCTTCATTCGCGTGTTGAGAAGTGGCTTTTTCGCTAGACCTCGCGGTCGGAATCCAAGATTATTCAGCACATCTTGCATAGAACTTGTAGTTAATTTTACCCCAGTGGTTTCATAAAATGTTGCATTGATTGTTCCAGCATATTGAAAGCGATCACTAATGCACATCCGTTTAATTTGTCGTTCTTGACGAGGTTTTACTGTTTTCGGACGTCCACTGCCCTTTTTTCGAGCTTATCAAATTAAATACGAATAATTTTTAATTATAATACGCACGTTCCAATCCCTTATGCCCATTTCGCGAGCTATTTGACCTTTGGACAATTTATTTTATATAAAGCTACGATTTCTGATTTCTTTTTTGTTGACCCCACCATGTTCAACTTTACTTGTTTTCACAACTTATTCAAAAGAAAATACCGCAAATTCTGTAATGAACACGTGCGGACGCTAACGGTTTTAACAATAAAGGTAAAATAATTTAGTCACATGACAAAACAGCCAAATAAGACAAATAGTGAATTTTGAGCAAATAGTGACAGTTCAAAATAGGAATATTAAAAAATTTTCGACTGCGTGGGTTTTTTTTCGCCGAGTGTACACGTATTCGAAAATTAATTACTTTCTAGCTGCTGTAGTCTAGTTAAAAATACTTATGAAATGTCTTTATCACTTGACGAGTATTTTAATATTATTATACAATTGTTCACAAATAATATCTCAAGATCACACGCAAATCGCACACTCCCAAAAAACGTAAATTGTTGGTGAGAAGTAAATAGTCAGTTAGTACTAATTTCCGATCGTCATTTGCTCTCTTGAAACCTATCAACTTCGTTAAATTCATTATGAAGTAAGAGCTATTAACTGTATTGTATCTCTGTACCTATCTACATATATACATATGTATGTATGTATGCTTAAACTTATACTGCCTTCGTATATATGTATGTATCTATTGTACATACATATGTATTGTAAACTTGTTCTACATCACTTCAGCTGTGACATGTTTCACGCTGCGATAGCTACTTTCAGTTTGTGATTATCTGCAATCCGAACGGTTGTATTTTGATAAATTACAGGAAACCCAGTGTTCAAAAATTCTAAAGGATCATAATCGGTAATTGACAATTAACTTTAAATACAGTTTACAGTAATTTAGAGAAAAATAAAAATGAGAAAAAATTTAATAAACTGTGACTTTTTTAATAAGTGGTAGTGTGCCGTCTATCTATCAAAATAATGTGACAATTTGAAGTATTTGAAATAGCGTTCCTTTTGTCAGAAACTGCCATGTGAAATGACATTTACATCTAAAGGATACATATGTACATGTACATATAGAAGATATGTATATTGTCTACAAGTATTCTCGTATTATCTATAACAATTAAAATTAATAGAAAATGTCTCAAGATTCGTATCTAAAAAATATTTCGGTTATACTACGTATGTACATACATATGTATAAACCATACGAACGCGTTATTGTCTCATCACTGTGGTTGGAGGTGTACAAAAGTGTGTATATAAATTAAAGCTACCCAATATTAAAAACAGCGGTAGAAAGGCAAGTTTCCACTGTATACAAAACGGCTCGTGAATTAAAAATTACCAATGCAAAGTTTCGAGCACAAGCGTTATTTTAAGCCTGTGTTGTTGCCCTCGGAAGGTTTTGTAAAATGTGAATAGGGTCCAACATTTGCTTCAGCTTCGTTTGATGTGCAATGCGATTGCACGCTGAGAACCTAAACAGTTTTACTTTCATATATGGGGTATTCCATACCAAATCGACCACTTTTGAACCCGAACCCTTTAGATTTTGCTAAAACTTATCCATCATTTTCTACCCATTGAAAAACCATTTTGAGAATTTTTTCAAATTATTTTGTCACTTCAAAAAAGTTATGCATTTTTCAAAAAAATGGCTTTTTTATTTTCAAATAGCCATAACTTTTGTAGAAATTGACTTTTGGGGACCTTTTCTATTTTAAATTTTTGTTTTTGAATGAACTTTTCGAAAAAATACACGAAAAAAATTTAACACGATCAACTATATAAAATAATCGGTTTTTTTAAGTAAAATCGTTTTTTTTTCTCAAAAAACACTTCATTAATTTGACTACTATCCTTGCTAATCCCGGAGTGGGCCGATTTTTTTTTATTTTTTTTATTTTTGAAAATTTGACAATTTTTTTTAAATAAATTTTTTTGGAAGTTCGCCATTTTTTTTCCTCAAAGAACACTTCAATTAATTTGACAACTATTCTTGCTAATCCCGGAGTGGGCCGATTTTTTTTTATTTTTTTCTTTTTTGAAAATTTGACAATTTTTTTTTAATTTGAATCGAAAGTAATCATTTTGCGTAAATTAGTGGAAAAACGTTTTCTTAACGTTGAGTGTGCTCAAAATAATCAAATCCTTAAATTTTTTTATTTTTCAATACCGTTTAAATTAAACCAACGTCACAAATATCGGTATTTTGAAAATAAACATCGAGAACAATGGTACATATGCAATGATTTGAAAACATTTCAAAGAAATGAAATTGGCTGAGAGATTAGAACTGATATTCGAAAATACTTATAATGAGACTTATGCAGTTGCCCGAAATTAATATGTGCTAAATTTGCAAAGAGGAGGGCAACCTCTAAATTGTATAATAACAACCTTAAAATATCCCGGCATGGAAAATGTTTTTCAAATTAGTTTTATCTTCCGCCAGAGAAGGTTGTAACCGAACATATTTAACTCTTGCAATTTGTAAGATTCAAAGGTGAAGCAATATTTTCAGCTGTTAACTAAACTTTGTTTCACAAATGTTTTCGCTTTTTTTGTTTTTGAAGCTTCATTCCGATATCGTCAGGGGTGCTCGGTTTAGATATTGTAAATGCATTATCCATTTTTTATAGCGCCCCTTGCGTGCCATATTAACTGTAAACGTTTATTTTTCTGACGTGTTTCTTTAGCACTTTTTTATTATAGTTTTCAGTTTTTTCATTTTTAGCTTTTCTCTTTTGGTTGATACAGCTTTAACAGTTAGTGAGTTATGTGCGTTAAATACGTCAAATTTCAGTTGTAAAGCATCTTATAGTTTTGCGCTTAACATCATTTTTGGGCGTGCCAATGTTTCGCCTTTCCTCATCTGCTATGCAAAGCTCTTCAGAGTGCCAAGGAATCGGTGTAAATTGATCCAGCTAGATGTCTTAATTTGTTCCAAAACTGTCGCTTACACGGACAGACGGACCGACTGATATTTGTTTGCCTAAAACCTCATGTAAATAGATGGCGTTCAATTTTTTCATTGGATGTGGTGTTGCTTATTTGTAGCAATGTTCTAAGAGGATTTTAATTAAATTGTGAAATGCGCCTGCAGAAGAGTTGTAAAGAGCTAAAATATTTCATCTTTTTCACCAATATATGTACATATATTTGTGGTCATGTGAACACAATCATCTACAGTATTATCGTTAGAAACCTTTGACTTTTCTGTACTATACGCGAAAAACAATGAGTTACAATGAGCAAACTCGTTATAACGCTGTGGTCATCACCTACGTCAGACCGATAATAAACTAAAAGAATATTTGCTCATTGCTCTATAAAATAATAAAAGCATTAAAAAGAGACATTTATTGCCTTTTCAAATAAATGAATTACAAAAATTAATCAGAAATCCGATAAGATCGATTTATTTAACCTTATCTAAAGCTTCATATTTTAATCTTTAATCGACAATAGTTTGCAAAATCTGTAAACTAAACTTAAATACTTCAATCGAATTGTGTTCACACAGTAAAAACCAATAAATTACGTAATACGTAACACGGCATCTATAAGTAGTGTTTAAAACTACATATTAGCTATAGTAATATATACATATTTATGTATGAAAACTAATTGATAATTGAGGAATCGAACCGGCGTCTCACGGAATAGATATTATTCTGTAATTAAATAAAGGGTTTCAATATTTGATAAAAATATAATTATGTGTTATTTAATACTAATAAATGTATATATTAACTTTCTAGCCAATAATGCTAGAAACGTGAAAGGGTTGATCATACATTAGACACCATATGTCAGATTATTACATGAAACTAAATAAATTGTCTTAAAAAGTTGAAACACTGAGATCCAATAATAGGACTTTGACAAACATCTCGAAACTAGAGATAACGAATGTATTTAAAGTTCGATTCCACCCGAAGGTAGTATTCGGGCAAAATTTAGAATAGCATACCACGATTTCGAGGTGTGTATAGATAGAGGAAGTCCACCAGATCAAGAAAAAAAAATATATATATATATACTAGAGTGATTCAAAAAAAAAAAAATTTTTTTTTCGTTTGGTACTCGGAAAAATAGGTTCTTAGACACCTCTAAGAAAGCCTCTCCAAACATGAGTTTTTAATTGTAACGGGAAGGTACTATATATATTTCTTAATAACCCTGGTCGGACCAACACCTGGGCGTGATCAGTTCTTTCGCGATGAACTCCTTTATGCAAAAAATGCGGCAACTAACAGAAGGTTTCAAGACCGGAGCATACTCTTGTAGAACCCCCAGATGTGATCTAGTAACCGATGCTCAGAGCATACTAAAATTATGGAGGGAACACTTCTCCAGCCTGCTGAATGGCAGTGAACGTACAACGCCAGGAGAAGGCGAACCCGATTCCCCAATCAATGACGATGGAGCAGACGTTCCATTGCCCGACCATGAAGAAGTTCGAATAGCAATTACCCGCCTGAAGAACAACAAAGCGGCAGGGGCCAATGGATTACCGGCGGAGCTATTCAAACACGGCGGCGAAGAAGTGATAAGGAGCAGCATCAGCTTCTTTGTAAAATCTCGTCGAACGCAAGCACGCCCAACGATTGGAATTTAAGTGTGCTCTTCCCAATCCACAAAGAGGGAGACCCCACAATCTGCACCAACCACCGTGGAATAAGTCTCCTAAACATCGCATATAAGGTTCTATCGAGCGTATTATGTGAAAGATATAAACCCACCGTCAAACAAACTAATTGGACCTTATCAGTGTGGCTTTAGACATGGAAAATCAACAACCGACCAGATATTCACCATGGGCCAAATTTTGGAAAAGATAATCGACACACACCCCCTCGGCGTCGATTTCAAAGCTGCTTTTGAAAGCACTGAATTTGGTATCCCTGCAAAACTAATACGGCTGTGTAAACTAAGGTTGAGCAACACCAAAAGCTCTGTCAGTATCGGGAAGGACCTCTCCGAGTCGTTCGATACCAAACGAGGTTTCAGACAAGGCGACTCCCTTTCGTGTGACTTCTTCAACTTACTTCTGGAGAAAATAAATCGAGCTGCAGAACTAAACGGAGAAATTACCATCTTCTATAAGAGTGTACAACTGCTGGCGTATGCTATTGATATTGATATCATTAGTCTTAATTAGCCGTTAGTTCTGTTTTCTCCTGAATAGATAAGACAGCGAAGCAAATGGGTCTGTAGGTGAACGAAGGCAAGATGAAATATCTCCTGTCATCAAACAAACAGAAAAAAAAACGACTTGTGCGCTGTTGTTAACTCGGCTATAACCGCGTTAGCGGTTTCCACGCCAATAAAGAAGAAGAAGTTCACTGAACTTCAGAACTACTTGCCGATTCATTTCAAACTTTGTATACATTTTTGACATATAAAATACCTCGCCCCATCGTTCACTAAATTTTGAATTTTTACCTTAAGGGTACATAGCAGTTTCACTTAAATGGCCGCCAAAAATTTTTAAACAAAAAATAAATTATCAGAGAACGATTTTTCTTGGGTTCTTTTCGGATAATTTCCAGCCGAGTAATGGTGAACATGCAAAATGTTTTTTTCTCAAGACGGTCTGGGCTTATGCATCAATATTTCTGCATGAAAAAATTACCCTAGATTGTTAAAAGTATGTTCAGTAATGTACAAAAGGTCCGAATAAAATAACTCAATCCATATTAAGGAAGTAAATTCGCAAAAAAGTATTTTTTTCTACCTTAAAAATCTTACCAAGCGTTACCCCCACCCTTGAGAATGTTCTTATTTAGAGTGCTCATACAGAATATATACGCGCAATTAATTACTTATTGCTGTTATTTATGTATATGTATATACAGGGTAAAACGTTTAAAAAATGTGACGCAGTAAATTTAAGAAATAAAATGGCACGAGGGTCTGTTATCACTACTTAGATTAACAATTTTATAGCAGCACTTAGAGTATTATCATTCTTGGGCAATACCACATCAAATCTAAAATAATTTTTGATAACTAACTATGACATCTTACTTGTTTCCTATATTTCTTTATTACTACACTATATAAACAGTGTTAAACAAAAATTGTTACTATACTGGATAGTTTGCAATTTCAAGATTCCAAGTATGTATGTAAAACAGCTAGGGTTGCACTAAGTCCGGGCGCAATCAAACATCTTGTGCTCTCGCATTTACGAGACTCAATGACTGAACCATATACCCACATAGTTTCAGTACTAAATGTTGCTACATGTCTAAGATATTTATAATATATGTGAATATATACGATCAACCCACCACTACAACAAATCACTATATATTGTGACGAAAAAGTACCCGCAAAATATTTATTTATTCATGAATATTTACGTATTTTGCCGCCTTCAAGGTAATCCCGACCAAATTTAAAACTTTTAAGCCAGCGATTATTTTAGCCCCAAAAACAGTTTGAATAAGCTGTTTTTGGGACGGCCTTCAGCTTTTTCAGCAATTTTACTTTAACTCTTCGATCGACTGAAAACAGGTTCCACGGAGAGTTTTTGGCTTTAAATTCGGTCACAATCGAACTTTTTCGGAAAAAAATTAAGCTTTATCGGGACGAGCCGAGAAAGAACGCCTCACCTCACCGCCTTCACACCCAAAACATCCACAAAAACCATTCAAACGGACTTGCCATCTCTCTAACACTTGCCTGATGATTTTCACTTTTTTAATATTTTCATCAGTTGAAGAGATCGAGGTCGAAGAAACGGGTTCCACGAAGCATTTTTGGCTTTAAATTCGATCACAATCGTAATTTTTGAAAAAAATTCAGCTTTATCGGGACTAGTCGAGAAAGAACGCCTTTCACACCCCAAATTTACACCAAAACCATTCGAACGGACTTGCCATCTCTCTAACACTTGCCTGATGATTTTCACTTTTTTAATAATTTCATCAGTTGAAGAGATCGAGGTCGAAGAAACGGGTTCCATGAAGCGTTTTTGGCTTTAAATTCGATCACAATCGTAGGTTTTGAAAAAAAACAGCTTTATCGGGACGAGTCGAGAAATAACGCCTTTCACACCCCAAATATACACCAAAACCATTCGAACGGACTTGCCATCTCTCTAACACTTGCCTGATGATTTTCACTTTTTTAATATTTTCATTAGTTGAAGACATCGAGGACGAAGAAACGGGTTCCACGAAGCGTTTTTGGCTTTAAATTCGATCACAATCGTACTTTTTTTGAAAAAAAAATCAGCTTTATAGGGACGGGTCGAGTAAGAGCACGTTTTATACCCAAAATATCCATCAATTCGAACGGACGCAAGAAAATCTCTAACACTTGACTGACGACTTTCAATCACCATATCTTTCACTTTTTTAATATTTTCATCAGTTCAAGAAGTCGAAGCTCGTCTAGTACGAAGCATGTCTTCAACGATCTCTCGACCGTCTTTTATGGCTTCGTACCACTCGTAGGCTTGTGTTTTTTAATTACCGTAAGCTTTCTTCAACAACAAGAATGTTTTCGCACACGAAATTTGGTTATAAATATGTATACAATTTTAGACAATTTCTTTGTTCGATATTTTTATCCTCGCAGACCGTCGACTAAGTATTCGTTCATGCGCAAGGTGTGCGCGAAGATGGTCCCAAAAGCGCTCACTGACGACCAGAAATTGCGGCGTGTGAAAGTGTGCCAAGAAAATTTGAACATGTGTGAAAGTAACGTCCAATTTTTGAATAACGTAATCACAGGTGACGAGTCCTGGATCTTTCAGTATGATCCCGAGACAAGGCAAGCATTTTGAGACGACAGAGTGAATACAAGCAGCATGCACCTCGGCTCTCAAGGCTATTCCGGAGAATGCCTTCCTTGACGCCTTCAATGCTTGGAAATCACGCTGGCAGCGCTGCATGGCCGCAGAAGAAAGTTTTTAAAGAATTGTAACGATTGGTTTACTATTTTTTTTTAAATCGCCTCAGTCCTATTATTTAAAAAAAATTGTTCAGTTATGGCACTTTATAGGTTTTCCTTTAATGGCGTTTTGTAATTTTACTCGTAATTTTTTTTTTGCCAAGGAACATCAAGATATCTAATTTTTTACTAAAGTTACAGCTTACACGGACACACAAACAGTCACCAGGATTTCAACTTTTCTCGTCTTCCTCATCATTTATATACATAAAGTACAACCGTTACGTCAACAAAACTATTATACTCTGTAACAACAAGTTGCAAGAGTATAAAAATACAAATGCGACGGTTTTTCGAAATTTGAAAAATTTGCGTAGGGCCATTGTCAATCGTTTTTCTGTTTTACGAACTAAAGTTTTTGACCAACTACAAAAGCCTTTTCAAATAATTTTAGCTCATCCGACTCTGTTATGTTACAAGCCTCCTTGACATTTTAGGAACATTCTTTTTATTAATTTTTATCTTCAAAATTTTATACGTTTTGGCCAGTCCCTTGTTTTATGGGCCTACAAAAAATCGTTGTATAGAAAAACATTCGGACATTCAAAGAATTCACAATACTCCGGAAGTTAATTCGTTATAAAGAAAATTTCGTAGTGTGGTGATCTAAATTTGGTCTAGTTGCAACGATGGCGATTTATAAAAGCAATAGGTAATACTTCTAGGTCAAGTAGTTCCGAATATATGGAACCTATTCCATGCGATCTTGAGTGTAAAATTTTATGTCTCTAACCTATTTACTTAATGAGTTATCACACTGTTAGAAGCTTTCATTATAACCATACATGATTTTAACAAATTTCGCTGCCTTTATAAAGCAGTAATATGAATATAAAATGAAATATTTAATTTTACGTACTTTTTAATTAATTGAAATGAGAGGTATACTTGGACTCGTATATATAAAGATGAAACAAAATAAAAACGTTAAATTCGGTTGCACCGAAGCTATAATACAGTTCACAAATAAAAAGATTCCTTAAAAGAACTTGATTCTGTTTGATTAGTTTGTATGTCAGCTATGTGCTATAGCGATCCGATCTGAACTATTTCTTCGGATATTGCATTATGGCCTTAGATAATATTCCCTACCAAATTTTGTGAAAATGTCTCATCAAAACACAGGATTCCGATCGCTCAAGTTGTATATGACAGCTATATGCTATAGTCATCCGATATCAACAGATCTGGCAAAGGATCAGCCTACTGGGGAGAAACGGATCAAAACTTCAGACGCTTCGTTCTGGGTACAAACTTCGTGGCAAACTTAATATATCCTGTTCAGAGTATAAAAATCATAGAGCGCGGCTAACAGCAAATACGACAAAACTATCGTTAGATATAGACCAAATGGTAACTAACTTCTTCAAGTATTTTGATAATTTTATTAGTAATGGATCTTTCATATTATATTTATATTTAAAATATTAGGGATATGCAGAGGCTCGTGTAGTAGACGTATGAGTATTGTATAATAACTATTTTGATTTATGAAAAATTCGATTGAGAACTTTTATATCGCAAGCAAAATTCGAACAAATTAAACTTCATGCATTCGCTAAGTAATAACAAATATGTCAAATATTAACAATGTTGGAAAAACGAATATTGTTATTAATATTTTCTTTTAATATTTTACTAGTATGCGTATATATATTTAAAATATTTTGATAGAAAAAAATTAAATCATTTATTCTAGCACATCCCGCAGGCGACTGTAATGAAAATGGAAACGGGACAGGCTAATACTGCGTATGAGATTACTGATGTAAGTTAGCTACGCATAAAAACTAAATTTTATAAGTAACCATTATGCTTCCTTTCAACTGCTTTTAGCCGGCAGAAAATGTGGAAAACGCCGATAACGATGTGAAAAAGGTGAAGGTTTTTAATATTTTAATGTTAAATTGAAATGTAAGTACACACATACATACATATGTATACGAGTATACACGTGTGAGGAAATAGAACTGCATGTTAAAAACGATATCATATCAAGGGGTTATTCTTGTCCAGAAAATTAAAAAAAAAATTATCATATATCGATAGATATATATCTTATATATCCCTAAATTATTTTTCAAAATTAAATTTACTTTCGAAGTTATAGCCGTTTTAGTGTCGTGGCAACTGGACCGTTTTAGCGGACGACGAAACTTTTTAGTCTGTAGTTTATAGTTCTTCCCCACTACTTTTTCCCGATGTAGTTGCCAAAATATCTGAAGTTCTAATATCTCTCTATCACATAAAGCCGAAAAAAATAAAAATTTAAATTTTTAATATGTTAAAAAATTTCGATTAAGTAGAAATTTTTTTTTTTTTTTCAGTTTTTCAGCTTCTTGAGATAGCGACACTCGTACTAATCAAGAATCCATCATTGTATTATTTTTCAGATGACCCAGAGAGGGTTCCAACTCTCCGCCAGTTCCCCTCCCAAAAAATAAAAGTTATTTATTATTTCCGCCATAAGTGACAGTCCTCGAAGAAAAAACTTTTGACTTGCAAGTACAAAATTATAAAGTTCCGCAAAAATGTATGGTTTACAGTTACATAAAATATTCATCTCGGCCACAAAATGGAATTAAATCAAGAGTGCATAGACGAACTTAATTAGATGGTGAATCGAAGTTGTAGATCACTACAAGACGAATTTCGTTCAGGTCGTCCAAAAGCAGTTCTTGTTCAGGAAACTATTGATGCTGTGCGCAAACTGATATTGCAAGATCGTCATGTGACCTATTGTGTAATTTAGACAACTATAGGCATTAGTGGGACTTTTATTTGGGACATACATACATTCAATGTGACCAATTGATTGTAGAAACAAAATTTTACGTGGGAGCCCTTACAAATTATTGATCGCTCAAAAAAGGCTGTTGTTGATTGGTTGAGAGCAATGTTAAGAAATACGATAACGGTGCTTCGAAACATGTCGATGACAACGTGACAGATGATGAATCATCGGTTGCCTGTATTTTAGAAAAAACTGAACATGACGCAACCATACCACTGGTATCAGTAAATTCTGAGTGGTACAGAACCATTTGTTTTCCAGTGGTAAAACGGATCAGTCTTTTTTCCCCGTACGTGAAAGTTAAACTAGGAGGTCAACGTTTTTCGGGACCAAAAGTGGCGGTTAATGCGTTCAAAATCCATGTTTCCGATATACCTTAATCTGAATGTCAAATGTGCTCCGATTAGCCTTTCCTTGCTGGTTTCAAGGTTTTAAAAAAATGCCTCTTTTTGCGAATTTATTTCTTAAATGTGGAATGAGCAATTTTGTTCGGACCTTTTGTACATTATTGAGTATACTTTTGGCAATGTAGGGCATTATTTTTTTGGTCACTTTTTTTGATTATAAATTTTAGACGCGTTTTTCTCAAAACTACTAAATCCATGTTCACTGTCAAAACTGCTTGACAGTTTCATTTCAAACTTTGTACACATTTTTGACATACAAAATACCACGCCCATCGTTTAGTAAATTTTTGTTTTTTACATTAAGGGTGTTTTCCACCCCCAAAATGACGGAATTTTTTTGTGGAAAATAGCAGCTTTCACTTAAAATGAACGCCAAAAATCTTTAAATGAAATAAACATTTATCAAAGAACGAT
The DNA here is from genome assembly GCF_016617805.1 of Bactrocera tryoni. Lineage (NCBI taxonomy): Eukaryota > Metazoa > Arthropoda > Insecta > Diptera > Tephritidae > Bactrocera > Bactrocera tryoni. The sequence continues at coordinate 33,166,355 of NC_052501.1, forward strand.
GGGGGGAGGATTTGATTATAATTTCACTAATTTTTCTTGGTTTTTTATTTTTAGATATTTTCCAGCCGAGTTACGGTGAACACCGCAAAATGTTTTTTCTGAATACGTTTTGAGAGAAGCTCTGTTACCGGCTTATGCTTCAATATTTCCGCATGAACAAATTATTATAGATTGTCAAAAGTACGGTTAATAATGTGCAAAAGGTCCAAATAAAATTACTCAATCCATATTTAAGAAATACATTCACAAAAGAAGAAAAAACGTTAACTTCGGCTGCACTGAAGTTAATATACCCTTAACAGGTTCATTATTTTAGTAATTATGTGTTCAGTTTGTATGGAAGCTATATGCTATGGTGAGCCGATCTGAACAATTTCTTCTGATATTACATTATTTCTTTGAACAATAACTCATACCAAATATCCTGAAGATATATCGTGGAAGTTTCCCATGCAAGCATTTGATTCCGATCATTCGGTTGGTATGGCAGATATATTTTATAGTGGTTCGATATCGGCAGTTCCGACAAATGAGCAGCTTCTTGAAGTGAAAATGACGTTTGCAAATTTCAAAACGATATCTTAAAAACTGAGGGACTAGTTCGTATATATACAGACAGACGGACAGACGGACGGACGGACAGACGGACAGACGGACATGGGTAAATCGACTCAGCTCAACATACTGATCATTTCTATATAAACTTTATAGGGTCTCCGACGCTTCCTTCTGGGTGTTACAAACTTCGTGACAAACTTAATATACCCTATTCAGGGTATAAAAAGTATTTAAGTATTTTTACCTTAAAAACCTTGACCTTATTTATAGTTTGATTTTGCCCATCTGCAACGCCTACTTCCTCCGAGTGGTTAGAATTTTGTCGGTGTTTACTCAAGCTATCGCTCGCACGTACCGTTGGACTTACACACAGCCATGTGACTCTCAAATTGTCTCGTTAAATTTATTTGATATACAATTCTTTATTTCTCTCAATTAGTTACTATTGTCACAAATATCCGTTAGAAATAACCTATCAGTTCAATGCATCAGTTATATTGAATCAAACGTATCTCGGTAATCAATAACATATCAGGCGTGGTTCGTTAGACAAGCCTAAGTAAAGTACTATGTCGCGGTTAAATAAACCAAACCATTGAAGAATATAGTGCAGAGCATTGTTATTATAATAATTGCTTTAGAAATTTGTAATTTTGCCAATGAAAAATAAGTGGGCATTTTTAATAATACAATTAGAGGCAACACTTTTTTAGACGATGACTGAAAAGTCTTACGTTTTAAGTAAGCAAGAAGTGTAAAAAATAAAGTGCTAAGTGCAAAATTCCACAGTAGGTTTTTTGAAAATGTTCGATTTCTTTTTATTCACTTTATTATTCAAACGATACAATATCCGGCAAAGTACCTATCGGTTAAATCCAGGGCCTACCAGTCCATACAGGCAAGTTAAGCAACTGCCCAGGGCGGCATTAAAATAATTTACATTATTACTTCATTTATTTTACAAGTCAGTTTTATATTTTCGTAATCTAATACATATTATTAACAACAACAGGACGAAATAGTGCACCTAGTGGTTGTTGCTGTATATTGTACACTGCTCTACATATGTTAATAGCGAGTATTCAGTTGACTTGCATTTAAAATTGCAACAGTTCGCTTGCGAAAAGACAGTCAGTTATGAAGATGATAAACCGATTCGCGAAGTTCAAGCTATTGACAGAAAAATTGCTCATTAAACTACACTTCTGGACTTTTTGATTTATATTTCTGCAAACGAATTAATAGCTATCATTCTAAATTTATTTACGACACTACGGGTTGCTAACACTTCCTGTGTCCGTAACTAGTGGAGAGAGCAGTTTCTATAATTGAAACTTGTCAAAATCTACATGTGCTCTAGAATGTGTCAAGAAAGACTGACATGTTGCCAAGCCTACACTAGTTTACAGTCATTTTGCGACTGTGATGTTAGAGACTGGTTGCTAATCCCCAAAAATTTTTTAATTAATTTAAAATTTCCTAACACGGATGATTTTTTGTATTGTAGTCAAGAGGTGCAATGGTCAAACCACCAATATTTACTAAAATGGCGAAAATAGTTATCCGTAGTGGAAAATTCTTGAACTCAATTTCAAAGTCGCAAATTTTTTTCCAGACTTGTTGAGTATGTTATCAATTAGAAGTGAAGTGACATCAACTCAATAAAAAGGCACGAAAATACTTAAATAATTAACTTTTTTAGTGTGCTACTTTTTATATTTTTTTTAATATCAGCTACTACTACTAAGCATTTGTAGTTGAACACTACCGCATTTATTTAGGAAAAATATTTTAATCAGTTATTTTGTAAAAATACATAGAAAGGTGGAAAAATTTGCTGAGCTCTGGAGAAAAATCCTAAAGCTTGACGAAACAAGTTACAATTTAAAAACAGCAAATATAAAATTTACTATTCCTAGAAATAAGCTTTTGGGGTAAAAATTAATTTTTGAGTTTGTAGTAATGTTCCTTCATCTAATTTGAAAACAAAACGCTTTCATTTTTAAACGAAGATAACGTATGAATCTACAAGAACCATTAATTAAAACCATTTAATTGTCAGTAAAACTTTAGCTTACTTGGTGTTAGGGAGCCTAAATAGTAGGTTGGGAAAAAAAGCCTCCGTAATCGCTTTTTTTATGCGCGGCAAAACAGTTTGCCCCAACATTTTTGTGATCGGAAATGTATCTACGAAGAATAACAGGTATTATTCAACGACGTGTATCATACATAAATTTGACTTTGGGTTTCTACATATGTTCATATGTATGTGTTGTCATAGAATCGTAATCAACTAGTGTTTGATAATTACAACCACATATGTATGTGTTCTGCTTTCAGGCCAACATAAGTGAATCTACATTGAAATCCAAAAGCAGAACATCAAATATAAAACGAAGAATACGAAAAGCTTCTCACAAGGGCCTAAAGGTGGGAATACACCTTGTTGTGGCGGGATATTTCGCTTATGCGACGTATCACTACATCGATGTCGGTGAGTTTCAGTTGAAGGAATTTTAATAGTCTCATTCGCAGCCTAGGTGGCAATCTGTAACTTTTTTTCCTACTGCTCCGCTACTTGCATTGGATTTATAAGTCTATATTGATGTCTTCATATTCCCACTTTCGAGGATGTAGTTTGTCTTAACCCGATAATTACTATACATGCGCTATTAATGACATTGTACTCGTTTTAAGGATCTCTTATCTTTGAATTAAGTATAAGCATTCAAACTTCTGTTGGTTGTGTATTTATTGATTTGAAGCTTGTTAAATGTTGTTTTGTATACTAAATCAAGAATGATATTAAGTCACTACTGGTGTAGCCAGTGGTGCACCCCAGTCGCCAATGTGAGCCGCTTTTTGGATGAGTTCAAGCATTTTAGCGGTTGTGGCTTTTCCAGAAGATAAATACAATATAAAACGTTATAGGATTGACTTCGTTTTAATAGAACCAAAATAAGACGTACAACTATTTTTGCCTCATCCCTATAGCGCCTCTACAGCAGCAAAAGAAAGTCGACACCTTCCTTGCTTTCTTCTCAATGTTTGGCTTCTATGAAAGCATTCTATCAAGGGCAAGCCCCAAGAACTTCACGCAGTCTACAGGTTTTGGCGACAGCCCCACACGTTTGGTTAGGGAGACGTCTAAGCTTTTATGTCTCGTGGTGTCTCTTTCCATTATCCATTACGCCAAATGTCGGTGCCGCACCAAATGTGGCCTTTTCCCTGTGTCGCTTGACTGAAAATGGCGGAAATCGGATTATAACCGCACCCACTCTTCATATAACGGTTAAGTTGAAAATTACTATAAGTAAATAAATTTATAAAATTTTGCATGCAGGATGGTAAAGGAATCGGACAATGGACAATGGGCGTGGCATCGCCCACCTTTAGGTGGAATTCCATATCTCAGGCACGACTGACCAATTTCAACAATATTTTTATGTTATTTTGTGGAAATGGGCGAAATCAAATTAGAACAACGCCTAATTCCCTTGTGTCAAAATTTTTAGTCCCAATGATTCTTTCACTTGACACCATGAAACTCTTGAGCAAATGATTGTAGATTGCGTAGCAATATGTATACTCAGGCTCAAGGCTCTTGGATCCATTTATGTGAACAGGGATCACATCACCTCCATTGCGCCAAGCAAGTTTCTGGAATTCATCAGAGTGCTGGGCCTTTTTAAATGAGGAGAGGGCACGATAGACCTTAAGCCGCGGTGCAAACCTCGAAATAATTTATATTCTTTGTAAAGTGAAATATGTGATATAATATTTCTCATTTTGAGTGAAAATATACTAGTAATAGAACTATGTGAGTCTATGACCCATAATATAAGCAATTAAGATTACGAAAATTAGTGTTGGTCATTCACGGTTTAATATAAAGTTTTACAAGGCGAGAGTATAAAACCCAAACTTAGCACTTATTTACTTTTTATTTTTGAAAGTATGTAATAAAATATTTAATTTAAACATTTAGTGTTATTATGATTTCATTTTGCAGAGAATAACGAGTGCGATTCCCTTAAACCAAATGAATTATGTGGCATTCAGTTCTGCAGTGGTTATGGGTTATTGGTACTACTATTGGCATTTATTTACCTTGGCCTTTTATATTTCCAAATCATAAAACCGAAGGTAGGCAGGAGCTTACATCGGAATTATATTTATCCACTTGGAAAGCGGTGGAAGAAATTCAGTCGAACAAGGTAAATATTTAAAATATTATTCGTTGTAAAATTTATGAATACAAATATTATGCAATTTATTTAGTTCTTCTTAAACCTGATTTGTTTAGTATTTCTTTTGAAAAGGTTTTTGCATGGTTATTCCTCTTATTTTTTTCTTGTAGTGCACAAAATAGTAAAAAAATAAACCAACCTGATACCGTTGTGAATAATTTTGTTCCTCTCTTTTACTTATATGAAGCATAGAATAATTTCAAAATTAAGCATCTTCACTTAGTTTTAGTACTTTTTTATTTCAGTTCGCTCTTCATTGTCAAACCACTCTTATAGAGATCTTAACGAATTAATAATTAAAATTTTCCTTCCTGTCGACAGTCCTCGAAGACTGTTACTATTATTCATCCATTTGTACACTTTACTTTTCTGGAAAACCACACCCCTCTAAATAAAATACGTGTACTTCGTTCTTTACTTGAGGGCAAAACCAAATTAAATCTTAAAAATGGCAGAATGTGAGTGCAGTTCGAATACCCTTTTAAACTATAATCGTATTAGAGTAATTACAAAATTTTCTTCTACCAGTGGACCAACTCCTGTCCCTGTGTTTTTTATTCTATAGACTACGCCAAGAAGGCAAAAGTTGAAATTATTTACGAAAGTTGTGTTCTCTATGTATTCCATTAAGTATTTTGATGATATGCTAATATGTTTCGTGGTTAATTTTGAAGTACTTTGTGATGATAATACTATATACTTGTATGCATTAGTCATAGTAATTATTGAAGAAAAGTTTTGCTGTATTTTTAAAATTTATACACATTACATGTTAATATAATTCTCTTCCACATTAGACTTGTATCCGGTATAATGATCGTAGTCCTTATAATTCTACTGGCAATTTTTTTGTATTTTGCAACCAAAGAGGACAGAAATAAATTAAGATCGCTGTTGGCTCCATGTTTACTCATATTAGCAGGTTACGTATTTTCTACAAATCGCAGCGCAATCAATTGGCGAACCGTGATATCGGGAATAGTATGCCAATTTATTTTGGGTATCCTGTGCATTCGGTGGGATGTAGGCCGTAAAATCTTCGAATGTCTGGGCGATAAAGTAGCCACTTTTCTTTCGTTTAGTGATGAAGGAAGTCGTTTTGTATTTGGAGATGCAATAATCGATGACGGAATTTTCGCTTTTGCAATCTTGCCAGTGATATTTTTCTTCAGTTTTTTTATTTCAATTTTACATTATTGGGGTGTTATGCAATGGATAGTTATGAAACTCGGTTGGCTGCTACAACAAATTTTGGGTACAACTGTTTGTGAAAGTGTTACATCAGCCGCTAATATATTTCTCGGCATGTCAGAGAGTCCAATGCTTATTAGACCATATATCACCAAACTTACATCCAGTGAATTGCATTCAATTATGGCCTCTGGATTCGCAACAGTGTCCGGAACGGTATTGGCAGCATATTTATCCTTTGGTGCTTCGGCAGCTCACTTAATAACTTCAAGCGTTATGGCAGCTCCAGCAGCATTGGCTTTTTCAAAACTTTACATGCCGGAAACAGAGGAGAGTCAAACTTCATCAAAAAATATTCAACTAGAGAAATCGTAAGTTAACATAAAAGTACATAAAAGTGATCAGGGTTGTGGACTTTTTAATTAAAAAAAATTTGGATTAAAAATTTTTTATTATATTTTAGATCAATATATATTATATAATATATAATTTTATATAATATATAATTTTATATAATATATAATTTTATTTTTTAATTTGAATTTGTAAGTTTGTCGACCATTACTCAAGAGTATTGAAGATGATGGCTCTGTGCGAGCTCAAGTTTAAAATAGTAGAACACAAAGCACGCAAACGCGAAAAATGTTAATGAGTTTGGTAAATTTTAATTTTTAACTCGATTTGTGTAATTAAAATTATTTTTATTCTGAAATTTCTTTTTTGGGTTTAAAATTGTATTTATTCTTAAATCCAGCATTTGGGATTAATAATGTTTTTTCTTAGTTTGTAATCCCGTATTTAAAATAAAATAAAAAAAAATATAATTCAAATGTTAATTTGCATCCCAGAAATCGTTTTAGTTAAAATAAGCTTGGTTCAATCAAGTTTAATTATTTGTAACGGGCATAACTAAATAAAAGCGTTGAGCGGCGCGTTAATGGCGACGCAACATCCTTAAACTTAACGTAAAACTCTCGTTTAAATTCTAAAATTAGTACAAAAGATAAGAAGCGCGAATGGAATAAATTTAGTAAGAATCTTTCAACCCTCAGGGTTACCGCCGCGTTTATTTCGGTATGCGCCATACAAAATATATGAGCATGAGGAATTTTTGGCAGTAATTTGCCGCTGCCATTTTTATTTAGGAACTTATCAGAGGCCAGCGCTTTGTTTTTGAAGGTTTCAAAACACATGAATTTTAATTCTTATATCTTACTTTCATCCATTTCCATAAGTTTTAGGAATTACAAATAACTGTTTGTCAGCCGATTTATTTTTATTTATTGTCGGCATTATCTCGCTTATCCTTACATATTTACTTATGATATGTTCATTTATATTACACAATTCCATTTAGCCAACGCTGATATGTCTATTTCATTTCATGCACAATAATACAGAGAAGACTCTTCAATACTGGATGCGGCTTCGAACGGGGCCAATAATGCTATTCCAATTGTAGCAGGAATCATTGCCAATATCGTCGCTTTTGTTGCATTTGTGGCATTCCTCAATGGCGTCGTTAACTGGCTATGTTTTTTAGTTGGGTTGGAAGACATCGATTTTGAATGGATATTTTCGAAACTTTTTATACCACTGGTGTGGACGATGGGTGTGCCCTACCAGGACTGTAATATTGTAGCAAAAATTGTCGCCACTAAGTCAATCATCAATGAATTTGTGGCTTATGAGCGTTTGGGTGAATACATCAAAAGTGGAGAATTGGAAGTAATGTTACAGCTCACAAACAAACAAACTGAATAAGATCATCTGTGACTTCACTTTAATTTTATAGGCTCGCAGCATAAGTATAACAACATTTGCAATTTGCGGCTTTGCAAATCCGGGTGCTCTGGGCATACTCATTGGTACACTCAGCGCAATGGCACCAAATAGGAGATATGTGATAACTTCAGTTGCCATGCGGGCATTTGTTGTTGGCAGCATAGTCTGTTTTGTATCTGCTAGTTTTGCGGGTAAGTTAGAATTATTTCACAAAATATTCGAGTAAAAAACTTTCTTTCTAGGCCTTTTACTCCAGGAGGAACAGGAAAGTCGCCTGTACACTAAGTTCCTTAACGCACCAGAACGGAAAAATATAACAATTGCCATTTTTAAATCCCAATAAAGTTTTCAACTATTATTGTTACACATTCTATGTTTTAATAAGTTAATACTTTGGGTATTAATAGCTACGATCAGTGATTACTTTAATATCCTTACATAATTTATTCAATTTTGCATAATCATTTTCTGCTAGTTTTTGAGAAAACATGGTAATTTTCTGCAACAACTGATTGATATTTTGTATAGTGTCGTCGATTTCACTTCCGTCGAAGGTTATGTCATTTCGTGGACGTTTACGAAAAACATGTGTGGGCCTTAAACTTATCGCACTTTCTACGTTATTTTCAATGTTGGCGGAGAACTCAAAATCAGCTGCACAATTAACCGATGATTTAGTTACTTTTTCAAATGTGCTAACTTGAATTATATCAGGTATTTCTACTTGGTTGTAAATAGCTTCGGCAATATTTCGAACAATCGAATTAGCTTTCTGCTTACGGAAGCATTGGATAATTAACCAAAACGACAGCATCGGAAAGTACATTCCATTTTGAACATTTTTTTCAATAAATGTAATAATTTTCAATTGTGTTTCTTCATTTATATGGTTATTCGCCATAAGTAATAATCCAGCACTCATCAGCCTTTGGAAAGATGGTTTCGCTCCGCAATTTGTAAGTAGCTCCGCAATTTTTTGTTGTAAGCAATCAGGGACTTCTGCTTTATATTTCACAAGCTTGTACATGTGCGAAACCTAAAATAAACAATTGACCTTTTATTATATTCAAAATTCTCACATATTTTAATATTATTAATACCACCCCCTTATACATAAGTATATTAGTATTGTTTTGCCATTACTTGGAAGATACTACAAATTGTATGTAGTATTTATTTGAACGTAAAACACTAAAGGAGAAAATTGTGAAAAATTAATATTTTGTTAGTAAGAAAGTATGTACTTGAAATCTATTATTATGTTTCATTAACTAATTCTCATAGAATCTATTCATAATCCGTTTGATTTTATCAGAAACATATTTTGTTCTAGTCCCAATATTTTTAGTTTTCCATGCGCCTATAGCGCGTTGGCTTTACTGCACTAACACCTCTACATGTTGTGTATCTTTACAGAAATGTTTCAATAAAGCAACCGATCTTGAGCATATAGAGTATATTCCGAAATTAAAATTTTAGTACTAACTATCTACACTAAATTGTTGTTTTAACGGCTATCAATCCCCGTTAGGATGGTAAGGGTTATCTGTGTTGTCATCGACGTCATCTAACGGGAGGCCCAGGAAACGAGCTGTTTCGACGGGGTCGGACCAAAGGGAAAAGGGTGTTAGATGAGTGGGGTTGGTAGGGCATGCAAAGGGGTGGTCAGTGTCATGCGGAGACTCGTTGCATGCAGGACATACATTGGGTATGTCTGGGTCTATTCTGGAGTTTAATCGGCTACAATATTCAGAACGAAGCTGCACTAGGGTCACTCGCGTTTCTCGCGTCAACTCGAGCTCTTCGTCTGCGATGGGTGGTGGTTTGACTCCAAGAACGCCATTCACGGGAAGGGAGTCGGTGAAGGTGTTAATGGCTCCACTATGAATGGCGGTCAGTACCTGTCGAAAGTCAGTTGCGTCCGAAGTCCGGTCGGCGTACTGTACTTGGCTGCAAGGGTAATTTCTACGAAAACATCCCAGCAGGAACTGCTTGGAGAGGAGTTCATTATGCTCCTTAACTGGGAGCATAAGCGTCTCACTGTGTGGGTGTTCGATAGGAGACATCAAAAGGCATTCCGTCGTGGTCCGGAGTGCAGTGTTTTGGCAGGTCTGGAGTTTCCTCATCTGCGTACCACTGCATCCGGGCGACCATATAGATGTTGCGTAGTTGAGGACCGGCCGGCCGATTGCCTTGTATGTTGCCAACAACGTTTCTTTGTGTTTTCTCCATGTGCTGCCGGCTAGCGACTTGAGGTTTTTGCTACGGCTCTGTACCTTGGCGATTATCGCGGTCTCACACAATCCCGGGTATAAAATTGTATGTTTCTGTCGTATTCAGTTAATGATTTATCGCACTTTTCGTAGTTTTTAACCGTACTGTTATATGCGGAGTTGACGAGAGGTAGGGATGCTTAGGGGATCTGTCCTGAGCGGATTTGATCCAATTAGAGACTATTATACTCTGTAACAACATGTTGCAGGTTTATAAAAATTAATTGTATAGCGAAAATAACTATTTCACATAGTTTTCATTTGCTTATGGTCACTAATTTTTGAAAGTATAGTAAGATAATTTAGTGCAATTGTTGAGATACGGCAGTTCTAGCTATATGTATCTTTTGGTTGACCGAAGGTAAAAAAGGCTGGGTAAACTTTGCTCAAGGCAAGTAGTTCAGTTGATTCCGCCATCCACTCTAGGCCAAAAGGATATTGTAGTCACACTAGAGCTGACCCAGTGCTAGAACGGTGGACACCTATGAAGATCCAACTCGGTCCACTCATATGTGAGCAGAAAAAGGGATTTTACATACATATATAGTACTACTAATATATAAAAGTAGAATAATACTGTGACGAAAATTAATAAATAGAAGAAGGAAAACAATAATCTACGAAATTAATGAAAAAGTAATTACAAGTTTATAATAGTCCTTTAAACTCATCGCATTGCGATCAAAAATTTCCATCAATCTGCTAAGTTTGCTGATAGCTTTCGAGATCAACATTGTCATATCCAATGTATTGCTGCCATTGTTTATGCAACGAAGTACGCTGTAATTATTTTGTAAGTTAATGGAATGATGACATTGATGTTCGATGTTTTCTTCCAAATTTAATCCAGAGCATAATATTATATAATGCTCTATAAGTCGTTCAACATTAAGGCGCCGGTAATTTGAGGAAAATTGAGCGAAACGATTGTTTGTTTCCACCCAGAACTGAAGACCATCTTTGAGCTCATAAGCTCGACTGTCCTTACAGCTGTAATATTATAAGTTTATAATAAATAAAAACAATATACAATTATATTTACCTTGATGCTAATATCAACACATCTGTACATGCAAAGGATAACGCTGAGTTTCCTTTAATAACATATTGCTGCATGTTGCTTAACAAAGTCCCGGAAGAGTCCAAAAGAGCCAAAGTAACATACACATCTATTATTTCATCAAAACGTACTGCATTCACGAATATATCAGGTCCTTTAAAATATTAATTAGATTTGATGATATAGTAAATATTTGTTTCACATATTATGAGGGAGTAAGAGAGTCGTGTTGCTAACGTATATATAACATAGACATCCAAAGAAGTAAGAATTTTCAATTAGACTAAAGAAATCCGAATCATAAAATGTTCTCCAAATTGTCATTCATTTTGTCGGAATTTGTCAAATTATTTTGGTTTTGATTTCAGAAGCTATAGTAACTAGTTATAGTTAATGGGGAAAAGAACGAGGAAAAAGTGATGAGACAACAAAATGTTCATAATCGGCGAACACGCATTTTGTTCGTGTTCATCTGATTTCGCATCTACAAAATTGTGAATTACACAGTTATTCATACGATTTTAATCGGAAATTATGCCAAAGGGAAATTACGAAACATTTAATCTCAAAAATGTATATTCAGAATTCTTATTATTAAATTTGTTTATAAAAACCAATAATAACCCAATTAAATTCATTAATGCAATAAAATTATTTTGCTTCGAATAACAAATAATTTTAAAAAATGTATCTTAATAAATTTACTCACTTTGAAATAACCGTTTAAAAATTTCGAAAATCAGTTCGGCACTTCTTTCAAAGTAATCATCTTCTTTATTGGTGATACAACAACGAATATAAGTTACAATGAACTCGTAACAATAGTCGCTTCCTCCAATATGATTTGCTATCAACTACATCGAAATATATGTACAAAAGAAACCATGATTTACAAGTAAAAGCCACCAATTCAATAAATAGAATAATATATAAAAATTTCACTTAAATATACATATAATCTAACCAAGTTGTTTTGTTATTTGAAAGAGGTAGATTTTTTGACTTTCTGTTCGGGAGCGTAATTTTATAGGTGTAATTTATTTACTCTCATTGTAATTAAATTCTTCTCTGTAACATAATATTTAATATTTTTTAGTATTTTAAATTTTTTGAATGAAAAGTTATATCGATTATTAGTAATGTTTGTATAGGTGGAAATTCGGATTCATCACACCGAGAACGATCCCACCCAAAAATTTAATTTTATAATTACACAATTGCTGATCGCTTTGTTTGAAACATTGGAATAGAAGTGTCTTATTAGCTTTAGTTGTAAAAGTATAATTTAGTAAAGTATAAATACAAGTACATTCCCAGAAATATCTGTTTATAAGATAAATTACAAAATTAAAAAAAAAAATATTTCGACATGCTTATCGAAAAATGTCAAAAACGAACAACACAAAAATTCATAAAAGCATTAATCAGAGAAAATTTGGGCAAATATGATCATCACAGAATAGTATTCATGTACGTACATATTATGTATTGTTAATAATTTTTTAAATTTATTCAACATAAATTGATGCTGTCATTTATCTTGAGATAAACAAAAATTATACGATACCAGATGTGCAACAATATCTTATACTAAACATTAAGTATTAAATAGTTAGAAACATGTTTACCTTTTGAAATTCGTAATTTTTATATAACAATAATAGTATATTGGATAAACCAGGGAAGACATGCTTCTCGATGCAAGTGAAAATGGTGCTCCCTCGCAGAAAACTAGGTGGCCTAAAATATTCGTTAAAACTATTATTGAATTAATTGACAAAATTATTTGTATACGCTTATTAAACTAACTAACATAGTTAATCCTTATATACTTTCAAACATAAAATGGCTAAACTGATGATAGTAAGATCATTGTTATTGTATAGGAATAAGAATTTGAAGAATAAAGTGCAACGAAAGGTTGTTTTTAATCTTCTAGTGATAGAACCAAATTTAAAGCTGAAATAATTCTATGAAAATTTAATTAATTTAATTTAATTTTTATTTTTATTTTTGTCAGATATACTGCAATTATTAAAAATATGTCGCTTTGTACTTAATAACAGTAATACTTTGGAATGAGAAAAAGCCATACCCTTTCATAACGGAAATAAATTTTAACATTAGACGAATAGACTTTGATTTGGTAAATATGCAACATCGAGCATATATCAATGTCTTGATCTAAGAGAACTAGAGCGAAACTAAACACAATTTGGCTGAATTTGCTTTGCAAATAGATTATTCCGATTCATTAATATCACAACTCACACATTAATATGTATAAAAAAAATAAACTAATTTTTACTGAGTTGATTTTAGTTTTTGAAATAAATATAAGCTGTACAAATGTAATATCGATTAATATCACTTAATACGAGTATATACATATGATGTACATATATACTACATACATATATAAATACTTACGACATGGAAAGGAGTAAAACTTCGAAAAACATTTTAACTTCAGGAAATTCCGAGGGCTTATACACTGTTGTAATTCTATATAATATTTCTAAATAAAATGCAGTAATTCGCAAATACTGATCCACATATTTGTCATCCTCTCCAAGTTCCTGTAAAACGTGTATCATTTAAAATTTGAAAAATCCACTAAAAATTTAAAAACAAAAATTTCTTCCATTTAATTTTTACTCTCACACACGCTCATGACAAAAAATATTTCACTCTAATTTACGTTTTATTATTTTATCGAGAATGAGAGTCAAAATAATTTTAATGTCTTCCAATCCAGAAAGAGAAAAGTCACTTTAAATAACATCGGATCGTGGTAGTAGTATTAATATATACTACTATAATAATCTTTATTGACAGCAGAGTTATTTATGTATCCATTTTAATCTATATAAATTTAATGGTGTATATACAAGGAGCTTTCCAAAGTAAACAAGACTTTGAATCTAACGCCCCCTGGATGTCGATTGGTGCGTTAGAATCTGCTATCTTTTTCAATCGCAATAACTTAACTGCCAATCGATTAAATGTCATGAAATTCTCACTGGACATTTCATCGATTGGAAGTGAAGTTATTGCGTTTTAAGTGTTAATATGTTTGTGTTATCGGTGCGAAAATGAGCTTCGAACAAAGAGCCAACATTAAATTTTGTTTTAAAATTGGTAAAACCTTTACCGAAATGTTTCAATTGATTGATTGGGCTTACGAAAGCTGTGTGAACGGTTTGTTCCACACAAATTGAATGACGACCAAAAATTGCTCAGAACATTCGAAGGACGATTATTTGACCAAAAATCACATTTTAACCATTAACCATTCCCCGTATTCACCTGATATAACACTGTGGGGCTTCGTTCTTTTCGGAAAATTGCATTTGCCCATGAAAGGAAAGCGTTATGCAGACGTAGAGGCCATTCAAAAGGCTTGCACCGGCATACTGGCAGCCATACCGGCCAACGGGCTAAAACACTCGTTCGACATGCTTTTGGACCGTGCAAAAAGCTGTATTGAAGCAGGAGACAATTTTGAATAAAATAAATTGATTTTGTCGAAAAAAACCCACTTGTCTTGTTTTTTTACGTCTGTTTACTTGGGAACCCACCTTGTGTGAAACGAGATCGTTGTTACCTTTTATACTAAAATGCATTTTTTCGTAGCGGTTATTGTTATTGTAACTGATTTCTAATCCCTGTCTGAGGGAAAGTCCGAGTCAATTGGAATGGAAGACACTTAATACTTTTGACACTCATTTGGTAACAATACCATAATAAAGGTATTGTAATATTGGGTTTGCAACGATGATGACACATACTGAAATGTAAAAAACTCAAAATTTTTGTTTCAAAGGCAATAGTAACAAAAACAAGTAAAAAAAAAAAGTTAGGGTACAATCGAACATTTTATACTATTGCAACTTGCAAGAATAACAGCCAAAGAAATATCCTAGGATGTAAAACCAATAATATGGGGTAAAGTGAGTCGGATGTTCGAAAATCCTGATATTAGTTATTTATTTTAGGCACAAAGATACACCGTTATGAGTAAAACACGTTCTGTAAATTTCATTGGGATAACTGCAATTTTTGCCGATATATGCAGTATAAAATCATTTTATACTAAGTATATGAAGGCTCAGGGAAGTATTTGCCCGATTCAAACCATTTTTGACACAAAGAATTACTATTGTCAGGAAAGGATTATATCTGAATTTCTATTGTATATCCCATACATTGACCGATATTATCGGTCAAAAGTCAACTATAGATATTTGGGTCCACATATTCGTTACCTAGGGACTTGAACAGTTGTGGTTTATTTTGGAAAATTTTTGGTAATATTTTGGTGGCATACTCGAAAGGCATTTTTCGTTCAAAGCTTTATACCGTTTATATGTATAATTTGATCTTGATTTGTGTACTGAAAAGTGAAATAATCAAATGGAATTTAAAATTTTTCTATATGGGAATTAGTCGTGGTTATAGTCCGATTTCGCCCATTTTCGCTTTGTCACATAGGAATATGCGAAGAAGCCAACGACAATACTACGCTGAATACATCGGTTCTCGTCCGATCAACGAAGTTAAGCAGCGTCGGGCACGGTTAGTACAAACAAACGATCGGGCCACGAAATATGGGATTGCACCAAAAAATCGGCGGTGCCGCGCCCATCGTCCAATTTTCACACCGGCCCCCATAAAGCCCTTTCATGTTTCTTCAGAGGTGAATTTGAATGCATCTGGTGTATATAGTGATTGATTTATTTCGCTTTTACTAGTCTTTCACAATACCATTATTGGGGACTGAGCGGGGTTATCTACCGATTTCATTCATTTGTACTTTCACTGTGGGTAGGAGTTCCTATAGTGTTTATATATTTATATAGTATATTGTAGCTTTAGTGGCTTAGGAGATATATACATTAAACTTTTTAGAGGGTGGCCCACTCCGACTTTTTCAAAATCTTTTCCCTAGGTGTCCTTTGCTACTGCGATCCCCTGTGCCAAATTACAGTTTTATATCTCAAATAAGTACTTAGTTATGGCATAGGTTTTTGGTTAATGGTGTTTAGTGGGCGTGGATGTGGATAACCATCTTCTCTGGATGACCAAAATTATACTAAATCGAAAACACCAATGGTTATATTCTTTATTGACCTTGAGCACAGAACCAACAAAAAAATTTTGGTCCAAATTCATTAATGCCAAGTAAAAATTTCTGAGTAGATGTAAGACAACCTATTACCATTTTTTTCTTTTTGGACTTTGACCAACAAAAGGAATAATGTATAGCAAAAATTTCAAAACGGTTATTAATCTGTAGGAAAGTCGCTATCGCGCTTTGGAAGCCTTTTTTCGAAAATTTCACACTGAGACGATCTCTTAATACTTCCAAGTCATTTTGACAGAATATTTTAAAGAGCTTTTGTGTATGAGCTTGAATCTAAGTTCGTTGAACAGCCGTTTCTTCCAATACTCCAATGAAATTGGTAATATTGTTACCAGGAATTAGGGTGGGGACATGAACGATTATTTTACATACATATAGCTGAAGCAGCTCACGACTTACGGTCTTTGACAAAGTATCCTTTGGGTAGCCAAAGAACATTCGTGTAAAAGCGAGCTGTAGTGAGAAGGCGAAACATCCCCTCCACTGGGTTTTGCGCTAATTTTGAGCAACACCAAAGGCTCCGTCAGGATCGGGAAAGACCTCTCTTTTTGTGTGACTTCTTCAACCTACTTCTGGAGAAAATAATTCGAGCTGCAAAACTAACTAGAATAACAAATAAGCGTAAAGAAAAAAAAAGATTATGTTTTATATATTATCACGTCTAATGCCTGGTTCTCTGAAATGTTCTAGTATTGATTATCCTGAAAAGCTGTTCTGCTTTAGGCAAATGCTGAGACGGGTTGGGATTATGAGAAGATGGTTGGGGAAGAGATTGTCTGGTAAAGGAAAAGGGAAAGCTGGGATGAAAACTGTTAATGTTTCAGTACATTGCATTATCATTATCCCAAGTTTTATAGTCCAGAAGTTTGGAAACGTAAACAGCATTTAAAAAAAAAGATTAATTATTTGTCATATAGAGTTAACATTCTTTCGCAAAATTAAAATGCAAATCGGGCATATACAGTTGATTAAAAAATTAAACACTTATACTGCTTACCTTCTTATAAATCATCAGTAAACTCTTTTCCGCTTGTCGGAGTAAAATACGAACAGGTATTTGTTCTTCAAGTTGCTCTTTATAATTTTTTGCATAAGCACCGTATTTCAAAATAAATTTCGCAACAAATTTCCATGCTTCTACCTTGATTTTAATTTCTATAAATTTATCATTTGCAACACCGGTGCATAAAGCTTTAATATCTTTAAAATAAAAATATAAAATACGAATTTCATTCAATATTTTGTGTCCTTACAGTGAAAAATAGCGCAATATTCCGTATCACTTATTTGTCCATGAATTTCAAGGCAATCCCATAATAGCTTATGTGATATGTTATGCAGAAAGTTTAACCATCTTATTTGAGACGTTAAATCAGACTTTTTGGCACTAAATTGATAATTTACCTTTAATAACCTTTAATTTAAATTTGTTTAAGATACTTACTTCATTTCAAAAAATTGGCAGGATTTTTGGGCTAAATCCAAAATAGTGTCAAAAAATAGGCACATTCCAGTCACATTAAATTTTTTATCACAAATATGAATAGATTTGAGAAACTCCGAAGATTCTTTTAGCCAACAACTAAGTTGGCTATATGTTTTATCATCAAGAACACAAGTCCTTTCGAGCGCCTTGTAATAAACAGCAAGCGAAATATGATTATTCAAATATAGAACTCTTCCAAATTATGATTCCAAACAAACCATTTTTTCGAAATAATTTTGGCAGCAAAGCGTTAAAATACCCCAATCGGTCCGACAAAAATGTTCATAACTATAAATCTTTTGCAACTTTTTCACCCACAGATTTAGTACGTCACCAGCAGTTATGTCTCTGCATTCAACTGCTTTGGAAATAACACTAAAGGCGTATTCTTTAGTTATATTTTTGGAAATAAATTCTACATCCAAAGACGAAAGCTGTGTGTAAGTAATGTCAGTACTTTTAATATTATCCATAGCCACAACAATGTTTAAATTTTGTTTGAATTTGCGGGCATTTGGAAAACTCTATCGATATACATACATAGAGACTAATGGAGATACATTAATGTCATACTCGAATCGATAACTTTACGCAATGACCCCAGATGTAAGTTTCCTTCGGTTAAATCATAGGCATCTGCTAGACATTCAATAGGGGTATTCGCTTGCTCTTGCAAAACCCTTGGTATTCGCTTGCTCCTGCAAAACCCTTGCACGGTGCAAGAATTACATATATTTCCTCTTGGTGCACCGGCACAACCACAAACACACGCAGAAAATTATTTGCAATGGCTTTAAAATATGTCAGACCAAAACCCAAGTATATTTGCGTGCAATGTTAGGCAAAAATATATTTGCAACCCTGTTTTAGCTGTCATTTTACATAAAGACATATTACGTCGTTAAATTGTTGAGGAAGGTAAGTTTTAAATAGATTTTATAATTTCTATTTAAATTATAAAGATTTGTTACAGTTTTTTTTGTTAAATGCAGAAGGTGCCACAATTCACAATAGCCATGCATAATAGTCATTCACAATAAATTGATCGCATCAGTCGTTCATATATCACTAGATTCTGCAATGGGTGCTCTCGTGCCCTTGTATATTTCGGTATAGTATTTTTGCAATCTGCAATCTTGCAAGAGCAAGCTAATACCCCTAATATTTGCTAAAACAAAAAAAATAAAAAAAATAATATTAAATATTTTTCTTAATAAATACATGTTTTTTTCTGTGTAATACCTACATAGCTGAAACTCTGAAACTAGAGCTGATAAAAATATTTAAATTATATTTTTGGAAATAGCATATTATATGTAGTCAGCAACAGCTAAAATTTCTTCGGCAACAAATGTACTGTAAACTAGTGTTATATTTATATTTGGTATAAGAGAGCTAGGAAAAATATTGACCCGATTTTACCCATTTTTAACAAACAGACTGACATTTTCCGTCAAAAATCAACTGTCATAGAATGATATACTTCAAAGACACTATTCGTGTAAAGATTTCACTTTGTAAAATATGTTCGTACGAAAGCATGCTCAACGATTGGAATTTAAGTGCACTATGCCCAATCCACAAAAAGGGAGACCCCACAATCTGCGCCAACTACCGTGGGATAATATCGCGTATAAGGTTCTATCGAGCGTATTGTGTGAAAGATTAAAGACCACCTTATCAGTGTGACTATCAACAACCGACCAGATATTCCCCAAATCTTGAAAAAGACCCGTGAAAGGAGAATCGACACACACCACCTCTTCGTCGATTTCAAAGCTGCTTTCGACAGCACGAAAAGGAGCTGCCTTTATGCCGCGATGACGCGAATTTGGTATCGATCACGTTGCAAAACTAATATGGCTGTGTAAACTGACGTTGAGCAACACGAAAAGCTCCGTCAGGATTGGGAAGGACCTCTCCGAGCCGTTCGGTACCAAACGAGGTTTCAGACAAGGCGACTCCCTATCGTGCAACTTCTTCAACCTGCTGCTGGAGAAAATAATTCGAGCTGCAGAACTCAATCGAGCAGGTACAATCTTATATAAGAGTGTACAGCTGCTGGCGTATGCCGATAATATTGATATCAACGGCCTCAACACCCGCGCCGTTAGATCTGCTTTCTCCAGACTGGAAAAGGAAGCAAAGCAAATGGATCTGGCAGGGAACGAGGGCAAACCGAAATATGAATCTCCTGTCATCAAACAAACAGTCTTCGCACTCGCGACTTGGCTCTCACGTCACTGTTGACAGTCATAATTTCGTCTATCTTGGAACCAGCGTAAACACCACCAACAATGTCAACCTGGAAGTCCAACGCAGGGTAACTCTTGCCAACAGGTGCTACTTCGGACTGAGTAGGCAATTGAAAAGTAAAGTCCTCTCTCGTCGAACAAAAACCAAACTCTATAAGTCACTCATAATTCCCGTCCTGCTATATGAAGCAGAGGACGATGACAACAACTGATGAGTCGACGTTGCGAGTTTTCGGGAGAAAAGTTCTGCGAAAGATTTATGGTCCTTTACGCGTTGGCCACGGCGAATGTCGCATTCGATGGAACGATGAGCTGTACGAGATATACGACGAGATTGACATAGTCAGCGAATTAAAAGACAGCGGCTACGCTGGCTAGGTCATGTTGTCCGAATGGACGAAAACACTCCAGCTCTGAAAGTGCTCGACGCAGTACCCACCGGCAAAGCAGAGAAAGAGGAAGACCTCCACTTCGTTGGAAGGACCAAGTGGAGAAGGACCTGGCTTCGCTTGGAATATCAAATTGGCGCCATGTAGCGAAAAAAAGAAACGACTGGTGCGCTGTTGTTAACTCGGCTATAATCGCGTAAGCGGTGTCTACGCCAGTAAAGAAGAAGAAGAAACTATCATAATGGATAAAATGGATAGAGCACCTAAAGCCTTGCAACCCCTCCACCGGTGTGAGTTTGCTACTGCAAAGATCTTGTCTAATCTGAAGACACATGACGACCGAGTTGAAATTCAATTCAATGGCCATTCTTCCTCGGACCCTAGGAAGTGTGTCGCACTGCTGTCTCAGCAGTTAGTAAATAGGGTCGCTGTGGATTTATGGGGTAGAGTTTTAAGTTCCATGCAACGAGAAAGGTCGGAAAGATAACCGTTTACTTTTAAACACATTACATCGATTCCATTGCCCGACGTGATTATCGTGGGTTAGACAACCCTTGAAGGTACTTCAAAGCTTACTCACGTCGGTGAAGAGATTGCAAGACTTTAGGTGATCTATCCATTTTGTCCGCATGTGTTGATTTTCCATTTGCCGATTCTCCAAAATGAGATCCCTTAAAAAAAATTTAATTAACGAAGAAACGGTTGTCCACAGAAATAAAGTCGAGAGGTTTCTCGATCGAGATAATTATAAGCAGATGGTCTGATGCGAGAGTTAGCATAGGCCGCAAGGTTATGCTATTATCAGACCAACGCTAACAATGTTAATATCAGGCGAGCTACTACAGGTGCCCATAATTATGGTAAGGTAAGAATGTCGAATCGGCTATCTATTCCGCCAGCTCCATCCCCCCATCGCGATGCGCATTAAAGTCGCCTAGTATCAAACGGTTTTCACCACGAAGTAGCACATCTATATTTGGGTGATATCCTGTAGGGCAGCATGTAACTGGGGAGATGTACATATTAAATATTTCGACCTCGACATCGCCTGACTTTCTAGGAAACTATCCCTGCGGTCGATGTCTCCGGGGGCAGACTCCTACAGCATGGGGCAACGTACGACGCACTCTACTGATGCGCATGCCAGAACACGTCGAACAGTGACACCCAAACACTGCAGAAATTGCATTTGACTGACATTCCGACGCACGGAACATACTGTGCGAGGAAGAAAGAGTTGCCAAGTGGTTCTCGCATGAGGATTGGAGCGAGATGAAGGTTGTGGGGGACTGATCAGAATGGGAGTCATAACGATAAATTGCTATAATCAACTAAACAACGTAATTCGTAGTTGCCAGAATGTTCAAATGGTAATGTTTGTGCAATAATCTCCTATATAAGGTCTGCTGGACTGTGCCCGAACAGTTCAAATTACAGTGCAGCTTAGAAGAGCTATAAACAGTAAGTTTTAAACTCGAATAACGAGAAATTAGTGTTGAGCTGTTTAAATTAGAAAGAAACCATTAAATTGAGACTTTTATTTAACAATCCAGACATTGAACTGAAGAATGAGTTAAAAGTTAGATTCCTTACAGTACCAATTAATTTACAGATGTCTCCTAAGCATACCGATATTAAATTTCAACCGATGTCATTGTTTTCCATTTTTTTGTCCACCTCGCGTATTCTTCTCACTAACTTTAACCAATATTTTAAGCAATTCTTCTGAAAAATGTAAACTCAGAGCTGTTGTCTGCATTTTCAAGTATTCTGACTTCAGTAGCCACCGCAAAGCTAATTTTTGATGGACCCCGTTTTCCTTATACCCTTTAGTTAAATGATGGGGTGGGTTGGTAGCATGCTAAGAGAGTTCAATAATCGCTGCAACTAATCTCACGTTATGAATCTGACGTTCACTCTTCGTTTTTGATCTCTCTGTTTTGGTAAGTAAAAACATATATTCTGGAATGATATTTATTTCATCTCCAATCTTCCTTTATATTAAAATATATTTACCAATAAAAATAGAAAACACTTAAATCCCACACTATAAATCACTAAAAAATTTATAAAATAAACAAATAATAATTAAACAGAAATTTGATCCGATTCTAATTTTCTTGTTGTTAAATGCTTTATCAATTTTTTTAATTTTTGATTATTAAATAAACTTATTTTGATGTTCCTCGCACAGTAGGCTTTTGTCCATTAATCCACTAAATCTAGTATTTGTATCTATATATAGCAACGCCAGCTACACCAATTAAAATTGATCCCATTAAATATCCTATAAGTTTAAGCTGAAAAGATAAAAGCAAATATATATAAAAATTATAATACAACATATGTAAGTGTTCCAATTGCAAAAATATGACAGACATATTTTCCACACATCTATAGGCTAAGTGCTAAAAAAATGAGAAATCGAGCAGAAAATTTATGGGATCGTCTTAGAGTGAAATTTTCGAAAAATCGATTACACTGTAATAAACAATCTCTCACATTTTGAAATCGAAATTCAAATTATTACGGTCGCTACAGCGTTTCTTGTAGAAAGGGAACAGGTTGGGAGCGCTACAACTCCAACCTTTAAATACGTTTTTCTCAGAATGGTGTTTTCCAAAACGGTTTTCACTCTCAAAGGAAGAGTTTTGAAAATATCTAATTTCAATTTGGCGGGAACATTTTTAACGTCATGTGCTGAACGCAATGAGCGCGACAGACTGCAAACGACATCTGTCAAATATTAAAATACACACGTTCTTATAGACACAGTTATTGAGGCAGCTGCACAACTACATAACTGTATCCATAAGAACGTGTGTATTTTAATATTTGACAGATATGTCGCTTGCAGTCTGTCGCGCTCATTGTGTTCAGCACTTCATTCTCTATCGAGCTATAGCTTTTTTATTTTGAAATCTTCCAATTTTTTCTACGAGAAACTGTCGAAAAAAGGGTAAAATTCGATTATTTTTGTTAAAACCGCCATTTTGTCAAATTAAAAAAAAAAATCCATAGCGCGATAGCAACCGATTTATAAGCTTTTTGAAATTTTTGTTTTGGATCGAAATTGCGGCCGCAATTACGTATCATTTCAACAATTTATTTAACTATTATACACCCAATAAATAAACATAAAAAATCATTTTTCATTCGTCATTAATGTATTTATTTATAAAAAAAAAAACCGGACTCTAATATTAAAAAAACAACGCGAAAGTCGGTGATTTTTCGGAGGGTCGCACTGCGACGATCCCATAAACATAAGAAATACTCCACGGATATCACAATAATTTAAGTGAAAATTGGACAAAATTATAACGGGGTTTCCAGTAGGAATGATCTAAGTATCATTTTGGCCATTTTTAATATTTCATAATCTCTAATTAATTTTTCATTATATTTAGTAATGCATACAATTTCATCATGGAAAGATAAACAATCGTTTTCCAATTGCAATTTTTCGTGCGACGACGCTTGCCTTTTATGGACGTAACAATCGTCGACTTGTGCTCGCCATTCGTCGAATTGTTGAAAAATTCGAGCGTACATTTTCTTTACATGTGCCAATAAAACGAAGAATCGCTCGTAGTAATGAAAATTTTTCCATTCCAAGACGTTCTCAAGAATTGGGACTGTCTCAAACTACAACTTAGCGGATTTTGAGAAAGGATTGTTCTCACTCGAGCACAGAAGCCACTGATACAACGTAAACTTTGCAGATTTTGCCTTGCATCAGCTTTAAAACGAAGTTTTAAATAAAGTTTTTCGAAATGAAGCTGTTGACAATGTTACTTCCAATGGAGAGCGCTATAGATCATAACCAACTTTTTATGACCGTAATTGGAATAAGTTTCTCTTGACAACACCTGGTTCCAATATGACGGGGTACGTGCCACATAGCAGGTGCAACAACCGAATTGTTGCGAAAAAGGTTTGGAGATTCGATTATTTCTAGAAATTGTGACATTAATTGGCCTCCAAGAAGTTGTGAATTAACACCATTAACCTACTTCTTATGGGGGTTATTTGAAGTAATTAGTCTTTAGCAATAAACCAGACTCTCTTCAATCTTTGAACGTGATATTCATGCGAGATATTATTAATAATTATTTGTCAATGCCAATGTAGTTAACAAAATGCACTGTCAGAGGTAAATATGATACGACGAAAGAAACCTAACAATTTACTGATTTATTATGTAAATTCCCTTTTATAAAATCAGTATTACACCCGTTATCCTTTTAATTGGCGTTTCCAAGTTGTAGTCGTTGCTATTGTTGCTAATATGGCCAAATATTTTTGAATAACATTGTTTGTCACTTTGTTGTCTACTTGGTATCAAAATGATTAGCAAACAATCGGTTTAAAAAATAATACCAATTACATACCTTTGAGCTTTCAATGTTTTGTTGCTTCTGCGGTTGTTTATGCTTCTGTTCAAGTTTTTTTGCTTGTCCCAGCATTTTTTGATACATTTCTTTTTCGTTGTGCTCTTCTCTGCGTGCTTTGATTATCAACTTTGCTAAGTCCTGTGTAATATAATTAGTTCAATTTTTTTTTACAACAATACTAACAATAATAGCACCAACCTGCTGAATTGCTTTACTATCTGGTTCGAATGTCGCAGCTTTTTGTAATAAATTAATAGCTCCTTTCGTATCACCTTTTCCCTCAAGAATCTATTCAATGAGTTGCATTTACATATTAAATGAAAAATGAAGATCGTTTTATACTTACTCGTCCCTTGCGATACAAAGCCTTAGAATTGCTTGGCTGGCAACGTAGTACGTTTTCTACTGACTTCAAAGCAGCATCAAACGCTGAAATTTTAATTTGAGCCATTGCCAGATTATTGTAGACAATCAATCTATCCTCGAGTAATGTTTGCAAATCGCTATTAGAAAACTTATACACAGAAAGTTAAATATATATATAAAAAAGTACAAATGTACTCACTTCCAAATCTTCCTTATCGAACGCAGAATCAGGATCACCATCGCGATCATCCAAGAATTCTAACGCTCGCCTATACAACTGAATGGCCGTATTGTATTCATTACGGTTATACCAGAAGTTTGCCCGTTCCTTTTTACGTGTTCTATATGTATATGTAAGTATATCATACATTAATAAATGTACATATTTCTTATATAAATATCTTACAATCATATACATATATAAGACAACATGGTGTTAATGTATTACTAACCCGTATTTCCGGCGTATCTCAAAGGACTTTAAATCCGAAAAATCCTCACTTTTACAATCTTGTAAATGTACTTCATATATTAGCTGTAAAAATTCAAGAATAAGCTTTTAGTTATTTGTACTAAAATAGAAAATAATAGTTTGAAATTAGGTTGACAGAATATAAATATTCTACCGGAAAGAACTCGGTGATTTCTAATTTACCAGCTTTCTCAAAGCCTTTTTACTTATACACGACAATATGTATAGGGGAGTTTCAAAATGTAGGATTATATATGGTATATATTTTTTCTTACTGTTGAATCTGCAGGCACGCTTGCGTTTTCATTTTCTTCATTTTTTAAACCTAGGCTACCGTAAGCAAATCTTGCATCGATAGTAACTTCAGCAACTTCGCCAACGTTCATTAAAGGAATAACCATGTCAAGACCTTGCACAACCTAATTATTAAAATTTTATTATAAAATAAATAAGCAACGTAAATTCAAAAACCTCGTAATCTCCAACATGAATTTGATAATTTTCCTTTTTCTCAACAACGATTCCATTAGGCATTCGACCCTTAAATGTAACCGTTACTAGATCTCCCCTTGCTGGGCGAGTACTTAATTGAGACTGTTTTATAACACGTTTAACTAACTGGCCATTGCCTAACACATCACACGGCTCTTCATCTCCAATAGAAGCACCAATTTCACTCCCTTCATGCTTAATATTTTCCTGATGATATTGTTCAATTTTCGCCCCAACTTGAAAGGTGTCTTTTTCTTCTCCTTTGACATCCAACTCCTTTACTTGTGCTGATTTAGTTTCCAATTCGTTTATATTGGATAGGTCTTCAAAGGAACTACTACTGGATTTTTCAGTGTCCATTGTATCTAATGTACTTTAAAGAAGGTAGGTACTGAAAACGACAAATGATGAATTATTTTCATTCAGATCTAAGGTATTATTGTCAAGAGCTGCATTAACACGTATTCTAAATATTTTATCAATTACCATAAATTATATTTTAGTCTGTAAAATATTCTATAACGATTGCGGACTTACCAAGGAAATGTATTAATAAACCAATTTAATTTCTAAAAATTATAATTTTTCCTTCGTCAGCACGCAAAATTCGGCACACAGCTGGTCAGCAATATGTCAATTTTAGGATAGTAAATATATATCGTTACCGAGGAGTTCGATAAAATTTAAGGGCAACTTCCAAACATACAACTACATTACACGCGTAAGCGTGTCGTACAACTTTTGTATGAGAATGTTTGGTTGCATTTACAGGTTTTTAAAATCAGCTATGACTTCGGCTTCTGCTTTGAAAAAAGCGAAGTCGTAGTCGAAGCAGCAAAAAATATCAAACAGTAACAAAAATCAAATAGCAGCAATAGTCGCCGTTTTATTTTCTTGGCACATGTGCGTTAGATCGATATGTGCGCGATTGCGGTTTACTCGTGTATGGGCTTGTGCGTATACCGATCCATGTTCGCGAAAATTTTTAATTTTTTACGATCGGTGTGCACACATGTAGTGTATGGCGCTGTGTGCACACAAAATCTCATTTTTGTTAAGTCGCCGAAAAGGAAAGATCGGGAACGAACAATTTTCCGCTTGCCTGTCGCACATGTTCACTGTGTGAAGAACGAACGCAAAATGGATTTGTTTGTCGTGTATAGCGAAACGATTTCATACAGATCGAACGCACATGTGTGTCGTGTATGGCCCCTTTTAGCAGCAGCAAGTGTCGACTTTCGGCAGTTGTTAGCAGCCGCCGTCGCCAAAACTGATATGCTTGACTGTTTGCCGATTTTGATTTTTGTTATATTTCTTTCAATGAGGAGCAGAAGTCGATGCAGCTCGAATGTACCCACAAAATGGAAAAAGGGTATATTAACTTTGCTTTGTTCTAAAAGGTGGGATTTAATTTTACCTGCAAAATATTTTCAAGTACATTCTGGCTCAAGCGATTGAGGTAGTAAATAAGCATAAGGGTTAATGTAGTGAATGTTAGTTCAACCGACATCTGTGAAAATATAATTTAATGACTAAGTAAACTTTTTTTATTAGAAGCATTTGAAGGTTGGCGGTATAGAATTAAAACCATTACTTATTGCATAAGTACATATATCTCGTGATCGATGTACTGTTCTCCTTTCCAATAAAATAAAATATATGTATGTGTCCAATCTTTGAAAAGGAAGTTGGAATTTTTAAATTTTTTAATGAACGTCGATAGTACTATAATAAATAAATGTATGCAACTGACAACTGAGTTGAATGTATACAGTATATGGAGGGCGACATATTGACAATGTGTCCTCTACCAGAGAAGCATTCGGTAGACCAACTCTCAACTTTTGCATGCGGTAACGTATTCAATTGACATTGGACGTTGGCGATTATGAAGAACAGCTGATTTCTGTTTACTTGCGCATGCTTCATTCACATACTTATCCGTCGTTAACGTGGAAGTACCCATTCTGACGCGCTCTTAAGGCAATAGGGGAATTCTCCTGCTCTTCCAAGATTGCAGATTGCAAAAATCCCATACCGAAATATACAAGGGCACGAGAGCACCCATTGCAGAATCTAGTGATAATATGAACAGCTGATTCGGTCAATTTATTGTAAATTACTATTGTGCATGACTATTGTCAATTGGCGCATCTTCTGCATTCATTCTTAACAAAAAAAAAAACTGTAACAAATCTTTATAATTTAAATAGAAAGTATAAAATCTATTTAAAAAAAGTTTTCTTAATTGATGATTTGATTCATTTACTATCCTTTCAGTCAAAATTTTGAGCATAGGACATTGGGAGTAAAAAATGCTGTAATGAAGTTGTTAATTTTGAAATTTTTTTATTGTCCTTTGCAAGGCACTAAAACATAACACAAATTTTCAATAAAATCCCTAGATCAAAAGTTTCCTCTTCTGATTTGTTCTTTATAGATTCGATTTTATACAGAACTTTTAATTTTTTAACTGCAGCTTTAAAACCTTCACAAATTGCTTCCACAATACTCTTCATGTTTGGCGAATTTAAAACATTAAATGGAATGCTGTCTTCCGTTTATTAATCCAATATATGCGCCCGCACTTCACTTGACATTGATACTAGTTTTTCCTACTGCTAATACTATGTCCGGACCGACAACGAAAACATGTTTTCGTGGGAAAAACTGGTTTTCGCACGAAAGCTTGTGTTTTCGTCCATGTAAAATCTGTCAAACGAAAACACAATTTTCGCTGAAAGCTACTTGAAAACTTGCATTTCACTCATTATAATCGGTGCCTGCTCTAGTTTAATCGATGTTTTACATTCCATATGCAAAAACAGCTGTCGCTTGATATTCTCATATTAGGGGAATTCTCTTGCTCTTGCAAAACCTTGCACGGTGCAGAAGTTGCAGAATTTTCTTCTTGGTGCAACGGCACAACAACAAACACACGCATAAAATTATTATGTTTATTTTCGTGCCGTCATATATCACTAGATTCTGCAATGGATGTTCTATTGGCCTTGCATATTTCGGTATAGGATTTTTGCATTTTGTGTCATCGTGCAATCTTGCAAGAGCAAGAGAATGCCGCTATTGATAGTTGTCAGTGAAAACTCATCGAAAACACACATTGTCGGTCCATAACGACTTAGATTCCACACATACAAATGTGTTTTCAAAATGTTTTCAATGTCGGACGAAAACACAAGTTTTCGTGCGGAAACCAGTTTTTCCCACGAAAACATGTTTGCGTTAAAAAAAACAAACAAACAAAAATAAAAACAGCGTCTGTTGCTGCTATTTGAATTTTTTAACTGTTTGATTTTGCTGCGGTTTTTTCCAAAAATCTTAACACCTTCCCCTTAATTGTTTCGCGTTTCCGAGATTAAGGCTTATATACATGAGAGCTCACACTTTCAGATATGCTGCTGAGCCAGTGGAGTAGGAATTACACACTTTTAGCACATACTAAGCCTGTGTAGAATTATTTATAAACAAAGTTCTAAATCACTAAAGACAATGTTTTATATGAATTTAAGATTGCACACGTTGCCAAAAGTAAAACTGGATTGAATTTGAAAGAAGTAAGACGTATGTTTTGTTATACATGTAATGTAAAGTATTTTATACTCCAAATATTAATAACACATAATTACTTATTTGTGAGTATTGCACAATTTTTTAAAGTTTTAGAAAGTTCCATCAGTAATAGCCTCATATATGCAAAGTCGACCGACGGACGTAAGGCAGCCAAAAGTGGACGTAACTTTTAATTCCTTTTTATTCGTAAATATTCGTGGATAAACGTCTAGCCAAAATAAGCATAAAAGCGAAGTTCTTCAACATATCGCTGATTTGCGCCCACGTCCCGACGGAAGAGAAGGACGTTGTGACCAAAGATGCCTTCTATGAGCGCTTGGAGCACACCTATGAGAGCTACCACCGCGACGATGTCAAACTCGTGTTTGGCGAACTTAACGCCAGGGTGGGCAAAGAAGGTATCTTTGGCACAAAAGTAGGTAAATTCAGCCTCCACGACGAAACACCCCCAAATGAGTTAAGGCTGATCGACTCCAACGGGGCCCGAAATATGATTATCTGTAGTACCAGATTCCGGCATAAAAAAATTCTCCAGCCACCAACCAGATCGATCATGTTGTGATAGACTTAAGAGACGTCTCCATTGTTTTAGACATGCATACGTTCCGAGGTCCTAATATCGACTCGGACCACTATCTTGTGCCCGCTTCTGTGCAGCAAAAATCGCACGTCACCAAACAAAAGTATGGTTCGACGTCGAGAGGCTGATATCACAACAGAAAGCCGAACGACTTTCTACTCGACCTGCACTCCTACTCTCTGAGAGTAATCGCCAACAACTCGGTATAAGGGAACTGTGGGACGGCATTTCAAGCTCCTTACGTACAGCTGCAACCAAAATCATTGGTTTTCAGAAAATGCAAAAGAACAGCTGGTACGATGAGGAGTGCCGTATCGCAGAAGGGAGAAACAGACTGACTACCTCGCAACGTTACAATCGACCACGTGCGGGATGGGATAGATACCGAGAGTTGAAGAGGGAAGCGAGACGCATTTGCAGACAGAAAAAGAGAGAAGCACAAATGCGTGAGTACGAAGAGCTTGACAAGCTGGCCGACAGGAATAGTGCTCGAAAATGTTACGAAAAAATGCGGCAACTAACAGAAGGTTTCAATACCGGTGCATACTCTTGTAGAACCCCCAAAGGTGGTCTAGTGGATGGTGTCCAGAGCATATTAAAATTATGGAGGGAACACAAAAAAGTATAACGCCAGGAGAAGGCGAACCCGATTCCTCAATCAATGGCGATGGAGTAGACGTTCCATTGTCCGACCATGAAGAAGTTCGAATAACAATTACCCGCCTGAAGAACAACAAAGCGGCGGGGGCACGGCGGCGAAAAACTGATAAGGACCATGCATCAGCTTCTTTGTAAAATATGGTCGGACGAAAGCATGCCCAACGAATGGAATTTAAGTGTGCTATGCCCACACCACCTCTTCGTCGATTTCAAAGCTACTTTCGACAGCACGAACAGGAGCTGCCGTTATTCCGCGATGTCTGAATTTGGTATCCCCGCAAAACTAACACGGCTGTGTAAACTGACGTTGAGCAACACCAAAAGCTCCGTCAGGATCGGGAAGGAGTTCTCCCAGCCGTTCGATACCAAACGAGGTTTACGACAACTCTATCGTGCGACTTCTTCAACCGGCTCCTGGAGAAAATAGTTCGAGCTGTAGAACTAAATCAAGCAGGTACAATCTTTTATAAGAGTATACAGCTGCTGGCGTACGCTGATGATATTGATATCATTGACCTCAACACCCTCGCCGTCAGTTTTGCTTTCTCCAGACTGGTCAAGGAAGCAAAGCAAATGGATCTGGCAGTGAACTTGGCAAGACGAAATATCTCCTGTCATCAAACAAAGAGTCGTCGCACTCGCAACTTGGCTCTCACGTCACTGTTGACAGTCATAACTATGAGGTTGTAGATAATTTCGTCAGTCTGGAAATCAAAAGGTGCTATTTCGGACTGAGTAAGCAAAACCAAACTCTATAAGTCTTTCATTATTCCCGCCCTGCTATATGGTGCAGAGGCATGAACCATGACAACTACTGATGGTAGGTTCTGCGAAAGATGTATGATCCTTTGCGTGTTGACCACGGCAAATATAGCATTCGATAGAACGACGAACTGCATGAGATATATGACGACATTGACATAGTTCAGAGAATTAAAAGACAGCGGCTACGCAACGCGGCTAGGTCACGTCGTCCGAATGAACGAAAACACTCCAGCTCTAAAAGTATTTGACGCAGTAACCGCTGGGAGGAAGCAGAGGAAGAGGAAGACCTCCACTCCGTTGGAATGACCAGGTGAAGAAGGACCAGGCTTCGCTTGGAATATGAAATTGACGGCACATAGCGAAAGGATGAAACAACTGGCGCGCTGTCGTTTACACGGCTATAATCGCGTAAGCGCTGTCTACGCCAGTAAAGAAGAAGAAATTTGCGTGTGCATTCAAGCAATCGTAGTTACGATAATTTGGCCAATGTTCGGATAAACATTCGTGATAAATTCATCTTTCGTTGAAGTGAATTGACAAAAGGCAGGTGAAACTGATATCAAACCACTGGATATATCAACCAGAATTTGCACATTTCTAATTCTTAGCGAATACGATGTAAAATGTCTTCGACAGTGTCATTTTTGTTCGTATTCCATAATTCATGCGGATTTGAAGGCTGATATGTCGAAATGGTCACCGCGAAAAGTGTGTGAACTTCAGTGGTATGCGAAGTAGCTATCGCATCGTCCAACGGTTGATCCAGTGATTATCATGTTCCAGCAATTGTAATTGCAGGCTTGGTTCTCAAAAAGTTGCACACATCGTACCATTCACAGTACGCAATGACTAAAATGAAATTGAACCGCGTACATACATATCTCTTACAAAACGCTACATTACAGTTCACGTATCGACCCATTTGATACTTGCTACTTTCTTGCTGATTGATCGCGATTCATAAATTCCGTAATCTATGGCCATTTACATTGCAAATGAATGTAACAAACAAATCCGCCCGTCTATAATTCCGCACGTATGTATGCATGCTTTGGACTGCCAAAGTATGTGGATGGCAGAAAGAACGAAGACCGATATTAGTGCGACCTCCGAACGCAAACCACCGAAATTGAACGATTCAAATATTTTACAATTTAATCAATTTTAAAACAAAAAAAAAACATTTTCTGAATTTTGTTTTTACAAACCATCCTGAATGGACTCTCTTAAATGTGGTTCAGGCCATTTTTCATTTCATGCAACGGTTTAATCAGCTATAGCGAACAGACAGAAACCCAACTTATTTTTATATATAAGACTCAAATTGATTCTACGTTTTACCGGCAATTATTCTAATTTTTCTCGCCGTAAAAACCATCTCTGAACTTCAACGAACATTAAAAAAAGAATTGGCCAAATTGGTCCAGGCGTTGTTGAGTTATGCGCTTACCTTTACATTTTTATACATATTATAAATATAGATATGTATAAGAAAGTATATAACATTATTAAACATAGAAATATTTAAAAAGTAGCTCATTTGCACATTAACTACAAATATAGTCTCGAAAAAGTTAACCTATCTGAACGTGGTCATATGACCCGTTTTCAGCAGTTGGCAACTGTTACCGGAGACTTTCCTGCAGTTAGGATTTCGTTTTTTTCCACTGCAATTATAATTATAGACTGTTTTCAACATGAAAACAATACATACTTATGTTCCTGTTTCAAAATTTTACTTAAAAATGCTTATAGGTACGGATCTAATCAAGTTATCTATAATATTTTGGTACCTTCCTTACTGAAAATGTCCCTCCATTTTTTCAAACCTATTGTTGTTTTAGCGGCAAAATTATTTCCTAAAATGCTGCCGAATAGTAATCGAAATCGGGTTCGTTACATGGACCCACCTATTGTGGGAATGGGTTGTTGTTTTCGACAGCAAAACATTCGAGAGCTGTGGCACATGAAAATTTTAATTAGCACTGCTCTGCTACCGCTCCCTATTTTTTGCTGCCGCTACGCCAGAGCAGAGCACAGCACTTCCTCTATTGGCTATTGCTACAGCTAAAGTTTTTTACCTAACAAAACTCCGAGCAAAGCAGAGCACATACTTTTACATTGTTCTGCTATGGCTCTCGTTAAAATGATTTAATTGATTATAATTTGCTTATTAAGGTTCAAGAATTCTTATGTGTTGTTTAATAAATCACACTTCTATTATATTAAGTAAATCTTACATCAATTATAAATAATACCAACAATTTAAACTTTTCCATAGAGAGGTTGGCAACTCTGAAACTACTTTAATAATTTTAGCACACATACATAAGCAGATATACCGAAAACTACTGGAATTTAACTAAGCATAATGGCGATTTCTTTTTG
The DNA here is from genome assembly GCF_016617805.1 of Bactrocera tryoni. Taxonomy (NCBI): domain Eukaryota; kingdom Metazoa; phylum Arthropoda; class Insecta; order Diptera; family Tephritidae; genus Bactrocera; species Bactrocera tryoni. The sequence continues at coordinate 33,200,459 of NC_052501.1, forward strand.
ACAATTCGCCCTTCTTTTTGCGCACGTGTTTTCTTACGCACTGAACAGAAAAATTTTATAAAAAAGGTGACTATTACAAATATATTAATTGAAATATTATATGTATTGAAAAAATATATTAATTTAACATTTTCTCAACCAGATGAACCCTGAGAAATTGAAAAAATTGCAAGCGCATGTGCGTATCGGTGGAAAAGGAACTCCACGCCGGAAGAAGAAGATTGTGCACTCTACCCCTGCTACCGACGACAAGAAGTTGCAGTCATCATTGAAAAAATTATCGGTTAACACAATTCCCGGTATTGAGGAAGTAAATATAATTAAGAATGATGGAACCGTCATTCATTTCAATAACCCAAAAGCACAAGCATCTCTCCCAACAAACACTTTTGCAATTACTGGACATGGGGAAAACAAATCGATTTCAGAAATGTTGCCGGGTATTTTAACACAATTGGGCCCACAAGACATCACACAGTTGAAGAAGATTGCCACAGAATTCGCAAATAAAGGTGCTGTTGCGTCAGGTGCTGCAGCTGGTGGCTTAGGAAGCGTATCTGCAGCCGCAGCGGATGACGATGTTCCAGATTTGGTGCAGAATTTCGAGGAAGTGGCAATTGGCGGAGTTTCACCTGCTCTTAAAGGCGTTGACGTCTCCAGTACAGCAGAGTCCACACAAAAAAATGAGGAGGTTCCTGTAGCCTAAGCCGATTTTTTTACGATTGAATCTAAGGGTAGCGATGCCGACTATACAAGCAACATCTAAAAACTAAAGAAACAACGCGTGGGAAAATATTAAGGGAAGACGATGCATAAATTTAGTAATTACATTTCATATGCATCATTTACAAAGATTTGGACGTGCGTTTCTATTTGAAGTAATTATAAAAAGCGTAGCAATTAACAAGGAAACATAGTACACAAAACATAACCAGACGATATGTGAACTAATTAAATATTGAAAGAAACTTTATTTCAATCACAAAAATATGACATTTTTGTTTTCTCACAGCAAAGACCGATACGCTTCTATGTAAAGGAATTCTACAAATAATCAAACATATACACTCCAGTAGAAACATTACCAATGCATGTATACGTTTAAAAAATAGTAGCGTAAACATAATATGCAAGGAACTGTATTATTTTTATAATGATCACCCTTGTCATAGAAATATAACTGCTAAATTGAGCACAGTTTTAAGTTTTGCAATTATAAATTTCTTCCCTAAAATACCATATAATTTTGTCACAAAGCATCTGAAGATTCGATGAGCTTACCTTGTCAAAAGTAACCTAGAAAGTCCAAAAGCCCTTTTTTTAATTTTTTTTTATTTCAATTATTTTTCCTACGAACTACTCATTAATGTGTAAAATGACATTAATTGTGAATTACAACTTTGATCAAACTTATACCAAAACAATTGTGGATAAAACAATTTAAAAGCCCGTAAAGGCAAATGAATAAACTAATCTAATACAAAACGTGAGTTAAAAGTTCGATCGTGTTATTCTTGCGTAATTGGATTCTGTTTCGTTTTAAGGGCAGTCTCCAAAACCACATTTAATTAAATTTACTTAAAATTTGGGGTTATAGGGAATTTAAAAATAGCGATGCAATTATAAACACGGTAAAATATATACATAATTGATATAAAAACACCACAGCAGCGCAAAACTAATTTTATCTTTGATAATAATTCTTCTGCATACCATTGAATTGGTCATTAAAAATTTCGGATAATGTTTATAAATAGAAATGATGTACAGGGTTATACATGAATTATTCATAGTTAATAAGTTAACTAATGACCATGAAGAAATGTCTTAAAAAGTAAAAAAATACACATTCATAAGTATGAACAGATGCAGTAAAATAGTATTTGGGGTACGAGATGAATGGACGCACTCTCGTCGTTGGGTTGAGGCATGTACTATATATTGGTTTCTTTATCTACGACCTCTTAGTCCTAGGCAACCATGTAGGCCATATATATTTTAAATACGCTGTGTGACGTTTGGCCATAATTTTCGAAATAGTAGTTAAAAAAATTACATTTTATGGATATTAGTTCATTTGCACAGATAACAAAATATTACTACTAATAATCTACTTCATACTTTATTAGCAAGGTTTGAGGCGCTACAACTTTCAAGCAGTAGTTTTACATTCGAATTGTTAGGAATTTTATGTTTAGTTCCTCCTCTCAGAGTTCTTCCCTGACAACCATTAAATTTTTGATCTGATGTCGATGATTGTTTTCAACAAATGAGCAGTTTCTTGAGGCGAAAAATAGACGTAAAAAAACTAATATTTTTGATTGCTAAATTACATATATAAGTACAGTTTGTCAACTAATTGTTTGCAAAATTAAAAAATGTATAAAAATTCATTGGGATACACTTAAAATTCCGAAGTTCAAAATACCGACAAATCAAAATGCCGACATGTTAGAAATATTTTATCGTGTCCGTATATTTTGTGAACAGCAAAAGGGAACTCGCCTCATTTTCTACCGATGCACAGAAAAATAATTCTACTGATTAAGGGTTAAGATCTTGAGCGTGTTGGTGGCCGGAGGCCGAAGGGCGCAAGTCCTCGAACGTTCAACTGCACCTTTCATAAAATACACAAAGTCTGTTCTTTGTTTTTAATTACTCAACTTAAATTCAGAAATTTAACATTCGGTTATTGGTGTCTTTTACCATATTAGCCATTTTTTTTATTAAATGTAGTACCTTATTTTAAAATTTCTTCTGTCCGTATTTTGAATTGTCGGCATCTTGATTTGTCCGTGTTTCGATTTCTCAGTTGTCAGTTGATTTGTCGGTATTTTAATTGTCGGAATTCTAAATTTCGAGATTTTGGTTGTCGGCATTACGTTATACACCCAAATTCGTTTTTAAATTCATATTTCGTAAACTATGACCCCTTTATATACATACAGCTGTTGACAACTAATTAGAAACGACGCATATTTTAAAGTAAATGGTGTTATTTTCCAATAAATCACTTATTTTTCTGGTTTTTTCCTTTTTTTTTTGAAGATTTTAACAAAAATGTGTTGAATCAACGATTTGATTGCGACAGCTAATTAGAAACGAAAATATTTTATAAGCAAAAAATACTGTTATTAAAAGAAATTTCTTACTTTCAGTTAATATTTTTTTTCTTAACCCTTTTACTTTAATACTTCTTCACACCGATTGCGAATTGTCGTTATAAGACTCTGACAGCGCAAAACTAGTGTTGCTTCACATGCCGTCCTAATTTCATCAAAAGGACATCCGTATTTGTGATATTTTTGGTATCTACAGCTTTTTTGACATCAACCCAGATGTGTTTTCTTCAGGCCACTCGAAATCATTCATTGAATTTTCAACAAAAAACTTTTGTGTCAACTTCCCCGTATGCTTTGGGTTGTTATTTTGTTGGAATTTCCATATAACAGGCAAATTTCCCTTAGTTCATGGCAGAATGATATTTTTTAGAATGTCGACGTATTTCTCTATTTTTAAAATTACATCAATCGTATTGAACGGACCTACAACATTCCAGGGAAAAAATGCTCGCACCATGATTGATCCTCCACCATGCTTCAGTACGTGTGAAACATAGCAACGATCAAATTTTTGATAGATTGGTCGGCGAACATACCGTCGACCATCAGGATCTATGCGATTAATTTTTGTTACATCGCTCCAAACAACATACTGCCATTGATTTGTTGTCCAAGATCAATAAGAGTTGGGAAAAGTGTACGCGTTATTTAAAAAACTAAAAAAAAATTACAAATTTTTGGTATGGGCACCATTAAGTACTATAACACCTTGCAGACGACGGTACATGGACTGAATATGGTTTGTCATATCATAAACCTCCGGAATTGTTTGCCATTCCGAGAGCTAGCCAAACTTTACTGTTGGTATGATGTTCTCCTGTTGCAGAACTATGTTTGGTTTCCTCCAACTTTGTTGTGTCCATCATGATAACGTAACATTATTATCGTCTCGTCGTAGAAAATTACGTCGCCCAGCACGCAGCGGGCCTGTAAACATTGTTAATAAATAATAATGTTAAAGGCTCGTCGCTTTTCAATCATTCTACGTTGTATAGGACAGCTGTGAGGCATCATCACACACCATAAGCTCCTGTATAAGTTTTGTTGTGCGACGCCAATAATAGAAGCATTTAGTAAACAAAGCATGCCAAACAAAATAACACTTTAACGGGAACCAGGAACAGATCAAAATTAAGTTCTCGTAAGGAGAACTGTTTTATTAGACAAGATATGTTCACAAAATTTAGCACGGTTTCAGTCAACGATGCAATCTCCGAAGAAATCATTAATGTGCACGTTTAGAAGTCTTTAAACTGCTAAGGCCGACTAATGAGATGATGTCATTGTCCGTGCCTCCGTACTATATTGCAGGACGGGAATGGTGAGAGACTTGTAGAGTTTGGCCTTTGTTCGTCTAGACCGGATTTTACTTTTCAATTGCCTACTCAGTCCAAAGTAGCACCTGTTGGCAAGAGTGATACTGGTTCCAAGATAGACAAAATTATCCACAATAACAGTAACGTGTGAGCCAAGTCGCGATGGCGATTACTATTTTTTTAGTGTCAGGAAATATTTCGCCTTGTTCTCGTTCACAACCAGACCTAAACGCCTCGCTTCCTAATAAAGTTTAAAAAAGGCAGAACCGACGACACCGTTGTTGAGGCCAATGATATCAATATCATCGGCGTATGCCAGCAGCTGTACACTCTTATAGAATATTGTACTTTCTCTATTTGAATTGTTCGTATTAGTAATAGATTGAAGAAGTCACCCGATGTGGAGTATCCTTTTCTGAAACCTCGATTGGTATCGAACGGCTCGAAGAGGTATTGCTCAACGTCAGCTTACACAGCCATAGCTTTGCGGGGACACAAGATTCAGACATAACAGCATAGAGGCAGTTCCTTTTCGTGCAGTCGTATTAGGCCTTGAAATCGACGAAGAGGTGGCGGGTGTTTTCCAAGATTTGGCGCAGGGTAAAAATCTGGTCGATAGTAGATCACATAATTTCTGCCCTGCTTTTTGATAATTACAGAGTAAAATATGCCGAAAATGCTGTTTTCGATTTTCCACCTTCTATAGGGCACCAAACAAAAACTGTTCCAAAAAATTAAGAAATTAGTTTTACAAACAAGCCTTACAATACAGCTGTTCAAATATATAACGGTAAAGCGGTTAAGTTTGAAATTGGCTGCGGAAAAATTCAATAAGCTCAGCTGTTGTCGGCAAAAAGAAATACTTAGTGAACGGCCCTATACAAACGTATGTCTTTTATTTCATGAGGGCAATCGAAAAAACATTCTTCTTCTTCTTTACTAGCTTAAAAACCGCTTACGCGGATATAGCCAAGTTAACAACAGCGCGCCAGTCGTTTCTTCTTTTCGCAAGGTGGTGCCACTTGGAGATTTTAAGCGAAGCCAGTTCCTTCTCCAACTGCTCTTTCCTTTGCTTCCCCCGTTTGGTATTGCGTCGTATACTTTCGTAGTCGCTGTCTGTTAATTCGCTGAACTATGTTAATGTCGTCGTATATCTCGCACAGCTCATCGTGCCATCGAATGCGATATTTCCCGTAGCCAATGCGCAAAGGACCATAAATCTTTCGCAGAATTTTTCTCTCGAAAACTCGCAACGTCGACTCATCAGTTGTTGTCATCGTCCATGCCTTTGCACCATATAGCAGGATAGCAATAATGAGTGAAATACTTAGTACGAAATGGCACCTGTTGGCAAGAGACACCCTGCGTTGGATTTCGATGCTGACGTTGTTATTAGTGTTAATACTGGTTTCAAGATAGACGAAATAAACTTCGACTTTGAAGTTGTGACGGTCAACAGTGGGTGCTGAGTCGCGAGTGCGACAACTGTTTGTTTGAACTAACGGCGTGGGTGTTGAGGTCAATGATATCAATATCATCGGCATACGCCAGCAGCGGTCAATTGACTGGGCCATTTCGTGAGATAACACGTTCACAAAACTTGATGCCACCGGACCATAAACCGCACCAAACCGTAATTTTTCGAGATTCGTTTTTGTTTCATTTAAAAAAAAAAATTGTAGCGCTTTTATTGGAAAACCCGCTCTTAAAGTTGAGGCCACTGATTCCGAATTTCGGTGATACATTTTAACAATTTCGACTCGTTTGTTTTTTTTGAAATTGAATGAGCTTATGTATGAACTATAATTAAGTTAATAAAATAATAAATATGATATCAATATATTCAAAGTTTCACCGAATACTTACTGTTGAATTTTTAGGAAATATTTCAATATGAAATTTTCAAATTAATATGTTAAAATTTAAATTATTTAAGCGATTGGCAAACAGCCACAGTACGAAAACACAGCTATTGTAAATTCTTTTTAATGGAAACGTAATTAATATATGATCTGGTAACACTACGTGTTATGTCAAATTTTTGTTTTCTTTTTCAAGTGCATCAATTGGATTGAATATAATTGAGAAATTGTTTATAAGAAGAATACGAAATTGCCATCAAAGTGAGTAAATTTCATACTTATAACAATTATTTATTATAGTTCTATCTTATTTGCTTGTATAAATATAAAATACAAACGGTAATAATACTTCCAAATGCTAAATCGCTAGACGAAAAATCCGTCAAGTCGATAAAAATACAAATATGATTGCAAAAACAATGCACTTTCTACATTGCAGGAGATATTATTGTTATAGTTTTCTTTCGTTATCTCTTGATAATTCCGCTAAATGTTATAAAATTAATTTAAAAAAAATAAACAATGTGGACAATACTGTATAAAAAAGTTGTGCACTAAGCATTTTTGAATATGCTAACTAACAAAACAACTACCAAATAGATTCCAAAAAGGAGTGTTTTATCCTTGTTGTATTTTATTTAAAACAAAATAATTCAATTTTTGATTTTAAGATGTTATGTTAGTTAGTTAGTTAATGTGCCAAAATTGTTAAACTGAAAAAGAACTTTTGTTTTGGAATCGATACATATAACGAAATGGCTCAATTTCCTTACTTGATTTCTGCTTTTAGGCGGAAGTTCCGTTTTATCATGCCTGTCGTACTAATTACCATTAGGCCGTGCTTGTGTTTGCCCTAATTATATTTCGTCAGTATTCTTTAAAACTCTTTGGAAAATGTTTAATAACTGTGCAACAATTTTTTTCATATCTACACTATTCGTAAGTGAATAGAAGTGAAGGAGTGTAGCCATACCATACTATACTATATACAAGTATACGACATACTCTAAATATGTTCATACCGTATAATATAACATAAAATTACTATTAATTATTATATTTATATTATTATAATTATTTTTATTATAAATGTATGTATAAGTTTGTTTCATTGTATCATATGCATACATAAAGATATTAGAAAGCACGTAGGATACTTGATAAAAAAAAATATATATATATTTCTATATATATATATATATGTATATATATATATATTAAGGATTGAAAAAAAATCACTTTTGGCTGATTATATTATTTGTAAACAATCGTGGAAAATGAAAAAAAAACAAATACATTTTATCAAAACATGCCACGAAAGCATAAATCAAATTCGTTCAGGAGATTATCGTGGGCCCGTTCCGAAGAAGATGTTCGAAATCAGGAATATTCAGTTCACGGAGAGCTGAGAAGACAACAGCAAATGGAACAATAATTTTGTATTGAAAACAGCAGAAATAAGTAATGGGAAGCAAGTTCATGTAGAAAACAAAGCTGAGCAACTGACAGCTAGAAGTGCGATAGAGGCGTAAGAACATTGGCGAGAAGCATTATTATTCCATATATGCCGGCTAGACCGGATTGGTATCTCTTTAACGATACTGAATTATAATGTGTTTGGTCAATTGAATATTTTATTAATTTTTTAATTATTATAGTCTCAATAGATGGTAAAATTTCACTTACATGCCTTGGTGTACCAGAAGAGCCTTTAAAAAGTTTGTACTCAAGTGTTGCAAATGAGACAAGCAATTTATAAATAAGATCAAAAAATGTAACCCTTGCTTTCATGTGACACTCTTTGAAGTGCCCGAAGTCATAAAACTGTCAGTTTTTTCACCAACATTTGATGATTATATGTATTGGAAATGCTGCTGAACCTTTTCCAGAAGATAAATAAGAGCATAAATTTCTGCAGCTGTATTTTATGGGTGCACCGGCCGGAAAACTTACAAAATAGTATACAAAACTATCTGACAATAATATAATATAACCGTGCACATTGACGGTCCCACCGTTTGTTGATGTTTATTAAATACAATCTAATAACTAGACAGAAAGGTGGTAACCAGACATTGAAAACTTTGGATTCTTATAGCGAGAAAAACGTTTTCGCCTTTATTCGTAAATAAAATTTTCACTGTTTTGAATAATTTAGCCGGATGCACTAGTTAAAATATAAATTAAATAAATTGTTAAAAAACGTTTTATTTTGGTTTTTTTTTGGAACTTCGTAGACACATGTTTCGAATTTGGAGGCTAACGGTAAAAAAACCTTTATAATTATGTCTCAATCTATCGAAAAAAAATGCCCTCCATAAAAGATAAAATATAAATAAAAATTATTTGTTTTAATTATAATAACTGGGTTTTAACCACTAGTTTTATAAACATTTGTTTATGAATCAAAAATTTTGACTCAAAATTCGCAACTATTTTTAAATGACTACCTAATTTTGGGCATATTCATTAGATAATATTCATATAGATTAAAAAGCCGCTAATTTTTTGTTTCAAATAAGCCATCGTGGGCTGGAATCGTCGAGGAAACGCGAGCCCATTTCTTCGAGTCGGGGGTTGTTCAGGACGCTGTAACTCATGTTCTACTCAATATTTTTAGTTTCAAAATTATATTTACACTATACAAATATATGTTAATAAATAATAATAAACTTAAAGCACCATATGCTTACTGGTCCTAGAAAAAATACCTAAGTAACAGGCCGGCCGTCACGTGGGATAGCCCCAAACGTATTGTAAGAGTTCACAGTTTTAGGTTACCACGGCATGCTTAATTCTACTTTAAATGGTTTGTTCATATTTTTTCTTCATGGCATTTTATTTCATCACTATACGTTGTAAATTCACATACATACTATATATTTCATCATAAGTATATATGTATGTGTGTTTACCTTTATAAGCGTATTTCTGCAACTTGAACTTTGTTGCATCATTATTTAGCATACAATGATATATAAACGATGCACTAGAATGCCGGCCTTTCCAGTTTGCATTCAACCGCACAATGAGTACTACCTTTACGTCAGTTGATAGCAATTTGTTGTTGAATTTGGATTTTGGGTGAGATTTCGCAGTCATATAGGGAATTGTATATTTAAAAAATTTAAAACTTATATGTATGTATATTACTTGGAACAAATATTTACATAGCATATTCATATTATTTCCGGTCTTTTATATTTTTATTAACAGATAAACCTTATAAAAAGTTTGTAACAAGGCAATGCAGTTGGATGAGTTCAATGTCTACAGTTTTTCTAGGAAAAAATAAAAGTCGAATATAACTTCGAAATAATTTAGGCAACTATGAGTGGAAGCAGTCTTCTAACACAAGAAGATGACAGCAGTGCTGTTATTAATGAGTTCCAGCGTCTGCATAGTCCTAAAGTTGATTATTCCAGTATTTGTGGGAAGAAAGTCTTGGTAAGTCCAACAGAAGTACAGTTCGAACTGCTAAAAAAGAGGCTAGAAGAGCGCACAGAAGACTGTCGTGGTGAAACAATATATGAAATCGGTATAGGGGAAGGTAAAATTGAATATTTATGACTTAAGTGTAGTTGTCGTATCATAATATCGTTACGGTTACGCAGATGGCAGCGACAATGGCTTGGATGAGGACGAGTATCGCGCTTCGGTCGCTACATTGCAATCGTTAGCCACAACAATCGATTCTGATGTAGTGTTACTGAGGCAGAGAAAAGTTGAAAAGGGATTAGCAGGCCAGTATTTGATAAGAAAACGTGTCGATACTTCAGATTTCATGGAAATTCGGTAGTAAAACAAATATGTCTCTAAATTTATATATATGTACATTAGCGTGTCCGTTATTTCCCAAGATATTATTTTTTGCTGAAGCTCTTTGAATCTTTGGTTTGATTCTTTTGGTTGGTTTTTGAACGTAAAAAAATTGATGCAAAAGAGCAAAGAAATTAAAATAAAATAGGCACGATATAAATAAATATAAATAAAAATAAAGAACTTGTTTACGTTGGATAACTTTTTTAAGGTGAAATTCAAAACTTTAAGGGGCTTAATAAGTAAAAAAAAAACAAAAGCAACTTGGTGGAAATGACAGACACTAACGAACATGTATTGAACTTATCCTATTTGGAATGAATTTGTATTTAAACAACTATTTTGAACGTTTGTTTAGTGTTGCTGTGGTTGGAAATGTGGATGCAGGAAAATCTACTTTGCTCGGAGTTCTAACGCATGGTGAATTAGATAATGGGCGTGGGCATGCTCGCCAGCGATTATTTCGGCACAAACACGAAATGGAAACTGGACGCACTAGTTCTGTGGGGAATGATATATTAGGTATGCTAACTATTAACATCATCAAATTACGTCTATGCGATCTGCTTACCCTTCTTAGAAAAAATGTTTATTTTATAGCTTAAGCGAGTGTTTGATGAATTACTATACTTTATTCCTTAGGATTCGATAGTGTTGGGAATGTAGTTAACAAGCCCGATCATGGCACTCTTGACTGGGTTAAGATTTGTGAAAAATCCGCCAAAGTTATTACTTTTATTGATTTGGCGGGGCATGAACGCTATTTGAAAACGACAGTATTTGGTATGACAGGACATGCCCCGGATTTTGGAATGCTAATGGTAATTCATCTAATAGTAATGTATTGAGCTTTCAGTTTTATTTTATTCTTTCAGATCGGCGCCAATGCTGGTATTGTTGGTATGACAAAAGAGCATTTGGGATTGGCATTAGCTTTGTCGGTACCAGTATTTGTGGTCGTTACAAAAATTGATATGTGCCCTCCTAATGTTTTACAAGATAACTTAAAATTGCTTTTTAAAATATTAAAGTCCCAGGGTTGTCGTAAAGTACCAGTAATGGTAAAAAGTCCAGATGATGTTGTGTTAAGTGCCACAAACTTTGTTTCTCAGCGTTTGTGTCCAATTTTTCAAGTCTCCAATGTTACTGGAGAAAATTTGGAGTTACTAAAAATGTTTTTAAATTTGTTAACAACCCGAATGACCGGGCAAGACAACTTGCCCGCAGAGTTTCAAATTGATGACACCTATTCAGTGCCTGGTGTGGGCACAGTGGTTTCTGGAACTTGCCTTCAAGGTCTAATTAAACTGAATGATACCCTTATGCTTGGACCGGACGCATTGGGAAATTTTATACCGATTGCTGTAAAAAGCATTCATCGTAAACGAATGAATGTTAAAGAAGTGCGTGGTGGTCAAACTGCTAGTTTTGCATTAAAGAAGATAAAAAGATCTCAAATACGTAAAGGAATGGTAATGAAAATGATCTAATAATGTTTGTGCTATGTTGCTAACCTAAATCTTTTAGGTAATGGTTAGTCCAGAATTAAAGCCTCAAGCATGTTGGGAGTTCGAAGGGGAAATTCTAGTTCTTCATCATCCTACAACAATATCTTCCCGTTATCAAGCCATGGTACACTGCGGAAGTATTCGACAAACAGCATCCATCATCAATATGTCTAAGGATTGTCTACGTACTGGCGACAAAGCTCATGTAAAGTTTCGTTTCATTAAACATCCAGAGTACATTCGAGTTGGGCAAAGAATGGTTTTTCGAGAAGGTCGTACTAAAGCAGTGGGGAATGTTTTGAAACCAATAACAAATTCGGTTGCTTTACAACATCGATCTAAACCGAATAAAATGCAAGGGCGCGGCCAAAGTCATAGCCAAACCAATTCAAACGCAGAACCACAAAATCAAAATCAAAACCCCAATGTTCAAGCGGCAATATTAAAAAGTGGGAAGCAATTGCAACCAACGGATATAGAAATAAATGAGATAAAACAAAGTTTTGATGGAGTGCTTGAGGCTTGTGTTGATAAACGCGATAACCGTGGTTCAAAGCACCAGAAACGCAATTCTTCCCACGCTGCAATACCAGTAAGTGGGTTAAGTATGGGAAGCTCTTTAAGTGATTTACAGACCCAAGCCAACAGCTCACACATTGCTGTCAAAAAATAAACTTACCACATCGGCTATTATTTGTATTAATTTATTTATCTCTTCATTTCAATAAAGTGGATTACATTTTTTTCTTTTTCTTAAAGACGATTGGATTTTAAAAATATAAACCGTTTTTTATATAATTGTATGAAAACAAGATAATTAAATTAAATTTGGTGAAATATGCGTTATTTTAAGGTATTTGGAAAAATTACAAGTTATGAATAAAAAAAAAATATACTTTACTACCATATTTTTTTGAATTACTGCAAATGGTGTTTTGTAGCGGTAGAAAACATTGCTGAGTAGTTTTTAAGAATGCTGTTGAGCTGACAGTTCTTGTCCGATTAAAAATCCGGTTTGATAAGTTCCAATCGAATGTGAATTTCATTATTTTACAATTCAAGTGAAATTTTTGTTGAGCATTGAATTTTGCGTTTTTATTTTGAAACTTCTGAAAGGTAATGTAAAATTTGAAGTAACAAATGAAATATACCGTAAAATAAAAGAGAAAATATCAAGGTAGTATGCCATTTTAATGAGGTACTCTGTTATATAGAATTCGAAAACGCTTGACAATGATAGGCATCATTAATACTCGAAACGGTGATTGAGTTCCATCAAAACAGTAAAAAAAGTGAGGAAATTGAATCAAGATAAGAGAAGTTGTTGATAATATCAACGTGAAAGTTAAGTTTATTAGTTTAAGTCGCACAAATCTCAAACTAGGTGTGCTCCTTATCATCGTTCGAGTACAGTTAATGAGTGATTAGCTCAAAAAGGCCAGCAATAATGCTAATGAATATATAGCGTTAGAAAAAAGTATTATAGAACTCAACTTTTTACTTTCAACCTCGCATACACATATGAATAAATTTACAGTTATGAACAAAATAATAGGTGTGAGATTAGCTTGTACTGTTTTTTCGACAAATGGTGTTGTAACTGTTACTTTTTTATACCGTATTTTTACGACGAAGGCGAATGAACAGAGCGTCAGTATCAACAACTTCCATTATATCAATTTAATTATTGGAGTATTTGTAATTTTATATTGCTTTTGAACACAGTTAACTGAAATGAAGAAATTATTTATAAAGGGTCGTAAAAGTCACTGCACCGATGTGGAGAACAAATTCATTGGAAATATGTTAGGGTAGTCTGAAAACTTTGAAACTAATGCCCTAAAGCAAAAAAAAAATTAAGAGGAAACCCACGGACTAAATGGTAATCTACCGCGGCGTAAAGCCATAAAATTCCTTTCTAGGAAAGGTCCACATACAAAAGGGAAAGGCTTTTGCCATTGAACATAAGAATTGGTACATTCCCACTGGAGAAAAAATTACGAGATATTTTATTCAGTGATGAAGTTGAGATTAATTATGGAAATGATTGTAAATGAACTGTTCGGGATATACTTAAAATACCAAAGCTCAAAATTCCGACAAAATTTAAATATGCAGCTAAATCCAAATACCGACAAATCAGAGCACCGAAAAATCAAAACACCGACAAACCAAAATGCCAACATGTGAAAAATACTTTATCTTGTCCGCACTTATTTCTATCGAAGCACAGAAAGATAATTCTACTGACTAAGGGTTATAATCCTCAGCGTGTTCGTGGCCGGAGGGCTCGAACGAACAACGCCACCTTCTCTTGATTTGGCGGTATTTTGACAGTCGGGATTCCAAATTTCGATCCATGCTGAATAAAACTGTATAACTTATGAAATCCATGGATGATATACAAGTAATAACACCCATGGACGCAATAGAAGATAGCTTCGGTAGCTGTTTTTATTTAGAAAATATATTTTAAATATATTATTTTGACCATAGCTATTTCTTTTTTTGAAACAAATTTCAGTTTAAATATTCGGAATGAAAGATTTCCCACATATACATACATATATGGGTTTAATAAAGTATATCAAAGATGTAGCTACAACAAAATTGTTTTAATTGCAAATATTTCAAAGTTACTAAGTAAAAACCGTTTAACCTATTATTTTGCAAGTATATACATACATATAATTGTTTATTAAAATGTTTGAATTTCTTTTAATTTGAATTATTTATATTTTGTTATAGTTAAACTTTGATCAGTTCTGTGCTTTCAATACAGGCTTTTCTTGGCTATTATCCCACTGCAAAAATAAAATTACACAATGTTATTTAATATGCATATTTTATTATAAGCAGTATCTTTAAAAATTTCATTTTATTTAAACATTTCGTTAAGAATTTTATTTCTGTACCTACATAGATTTTCTAAAATGGTTTCTTCTTGATTTCGTCCTTCACGCCTTCAATTTCTTTCTTAAGATTGTTTTTGAAAATAGCCATGAATGACCTGTAAATATATAAAATCAAACCTTTGCCTCGAAAATTTTTAAACCTACTTGAAACGTTCTGGGGTCATGTCATGAATTCCACGCTCCTGAGCCATATTCTTAGTACGATACATTATGGATACAACGATTTGAGCAGCACGACGCATTGGATAACTCTCAGCCATCCGTTGAATTAACTGTTCATTATTAGCCAAATAACGTAGCAAGAATCGGAATACCATTGTGGTTTACGTGTAAGTAATTTTTTAAAGCTGAATGTCCTTATATTTTCGAATAAGTTGTTGCTTAAGCTTTAATTGGTTTCGTAGAAGTTCTAAACGTTGAAGCTGCTCTTCTTTATTGTAGTCTATCCCTGGCAACTGTTTTACTTCAGTTCTTGCAATGTCGAAACGTTTCTGCAATTCTATTATCTAATAACATAAAGGTAAAATGCCGTATTTACAAATTCTTATAATACTCAATTTACTTACTTTTTGACTACACTCTTGGGATTCCCGTTGTTTGGTCGCGTTATCAAGGGGGTCCTTTTCAACACTGTTTATTAAAAAAAAAATAGGAACATAGGAGTAATTACATAATTTCGACAAATAAAATAAATAGAGAGTACGAAAACAACGTTCCTGCACACCTATTACATTAAAAACAATGTCAAAATACTTGCCAGCGAATAATTTCGTATATGACAGGTAAAATCGCTCTCAAATTTGTGCTTTGGCCTGTTGCCGGCGATGATGGGTTGGAAGCTTGTTCGGCCGCCGTGTTGTTTTCGGAAGGATTTGATGTTTGTATAAGTCCGTCTGGTGTTAAAATGGGTTTTTTATCAACAGATTGTCCACTAGGAGATAATTCCATTTTTATATTGATCTTGCTGTGAATAATGCACTATTTTGTATATAAAACATATTTCAGCAAATTCACGACTTTTACAAAGAGCAATTTTGTTTTGTTAACTGTGGTGAGCACGAATGCCAGAATAGAAAAGAATTGACGATAAATTGCCAGAATCAAACAGATAGAGAAGTTCGTAGTTGCCACTTTAATTATGATTGCCTACAGTAAAGCCATTAAAGACAGCTCATGTTCGGCAATTGATATCACCACCCTCGATATGGTGAGGTTTTCCGTATGCAGAGGTGATTTCAAAAGCAAAAATGCTCACCATTACTTCACAAATTTGTGATGTCTGAAAGCAAATCTCACAATGTAAAATCTGTTGTGTTTGTTTTGTTAATTTCAATATTTTTAAAGAAATTTGCAATAATTTTATTTAAAAAGAATGAAGGAAGTATTTCATAGGCGTTATCTATAATACTATTACAATAAATATGTAACTTATGGCCTTGGTACATTTTACTTCCTTTTCAGTATGAATAAAAAGAAATATACTACATATTTATGTTTAAATAATTTGGATAAGATTTTATTTGTAAATATGTATGCGGGCATGCACCTGGAATTTCCGGTCCCTTAATTGGGAAGGTGCCGCTGCCCAGCTGGTTGATGTCCTCGTGAAAATAAAGGCCGTCCAAGAAATGCGATGGACGGGACAAGGACAGAGACGAGTAGGTCCTTGTGGCATTTACTATGGTGGCCATATAAAGGACCGCAAGTTTGGTGTGGGATTCGTGGTGGGAGAGAGATTCCGTCGCCGAGTACTGTCATTCACCCCTGCGGATAAACGTCTAGCCACAATTCGCATCAAAGCGATGTTCTTCAACATGTCGCTGATTTGTGCCCATGCCCCGACGGAAGAGAAGGACGATGTGACCCAAGATGCCTTCTATGAGCGCTTGGAGCGCATTTATGAGAGCTGCCCCCTCCACGATGTCAAAATCGTGCTTGGCGACTTTAACGCCAGGGTGGGCAAAGAAGGTATATTTGGCACTACGGTCGGTAAATTCAGCCTCCACGACGAAACATTCCCAAAGGGGTTGAGGCTGATCGACTTCGCCGGGGCACGAAATATGGTTATCTGTAGTTCTAGATTCCAACATAAGAAGATTCATCAAGCCACCTGGCTGTCTCCGGATCGAAAAACCACCAACCAGATTGACCATGTTGTGATAGACGGAAGACACGTCTCCAGTGTTTTAGATGTGCGTGCGCTCCGAGGTCCTAACATCGACTCGCACCACTATCTTGTTGCAGCCAAGATTCGCACCCGCCTCTGTGCAGCAAAAAACGCACGTCAACAAACTCAAGGAAGGTTCGACGTCGAGAAGCTGCAATCACAACAGACAGCCGAACGATTTTCTACTCGACTTGCACTCTTGCTCTCTGAGAGCACTCGTCAACAAAGGAACTGTGGGACGGAATCTCAAGCTCCTTACGTACAGCTGCAACCGAAACCATTGGTTTTCGGAAAATGCAAAAGAACAGCTGGTACGACGTGGAGTGCTGTGTCGCAGCGGAGAGAAAACATACTGCCTACTTCGCAACGTGACGATCGAGAGTTGAAGAGAGAAGCGATACGCATTTGCAGACAGAAAAAGAAAGAGGCCGAAATGCGTGAGTATGAAGAGCATGATAAGCTGGCCGACAGGGGTATTGCTAGAAAATTCTACGAAAAATGCGGCGGCTTACAGAAGGTTTCAAGACCGGAGCATACTCTTGTAGAACCCCCAAAGGTGATCTAGTCACCGATGCCCAGAGCATACTTAATGCTATCAAACAAACAGTCGTCGAACTCGCGATTAGGCACCCACGTCACTATTGACAGTCATAACTTTGAAGTTGTAGATAATTTAACCCAATTTAGGAACCAGTATCACACCAACAACAATGTCAGCCTGAAAATCCAACGCAGGATTACTCTTGCCAACAGGTGCTATTTAGTACTGAGTAGGCAGTTGAGAAGTAAAGTCCTCTCTCAATGAACAAAAGCCAAACTCTATAAATCACTCATTATTCCCGTCCGACTATGTGGTGCAGAGGCTTGGACGATGACAACAACCGATGAGTCAACGTTGCGAGTTTTCGAGAGAAAGGTTCTGTGAAAGATTTATGGTCCTTTGCGCGTTGGCCACGGCGAATATCGCATTCGATGGAACGATGAGCTGTACGAGATATACGACGACATTGACATAGTTCAGCGATTAAGTGACAGCGGCTACGCTGGCTAGGTCATGTTGTCCGGATGGACGAAAACACTCCAGCTCTGAAAGTATTCGACGCAGTACCCGCCGGGGGAAGCAGAGGAAAAGGAAGACATCCACTCCGTTGGAAAAACCAGGTGGAGAAGGACCTGGCTACGCTTGGAATATCCAATTGGCGCCACGTAGCGAAAAGAAGAAACGACTGGCGCGCTGTTGTTAACTCGGCTATAATCGCGTAAGCGGTGTCTACGCCAATTAAGAAGAAGAAGATGTATATGTAATCTTTATCAAACTTTAAATTAAGGGGTCAGTAGGGTAATCTTTTTAAGATTTATTTTTTTTTTTTTGCAGTTTCTGTGCCCTTATACCCTTAGAACTAATGTAGAAACCATTTTACCATTGGAATGTTTCGAAAAAGGCCCAAAAATAATACCTAATACCGCTCGACGTTCAGAGCGCTCGGAGTGCACACCTCAAACTTAAACGCGTTTTTCTCAAAACACACTTTTTTAAACTGGCGGACATGATTCCGGTCGAACTACTCAACCGATTTGCTTGATTTTTAATGTTCACAAAACGCCTGGCTATCGTCCCTATATTTTTTTTTAGACCCTGAACAGGCTATATTAAGTTTGTCACGAAGTTTGTAACACCTAGAAGGAAGCGTCGGAGACCCTATAAACTATATGCATATATAAATTACCAGTACGTTGAGCAGAGTCGATTTAGCCATGTCCGTCTGTCTGACTGTCCGTCTGTCCGTCCGTCTGTCTGTATATATATGAACTAGTCCCTCAGTTTTTAAGTTATCGTTTTGAAATTTTGCAAACGTCATTTTCTCTTCAAGAAGCTGCTCATTTGTCGGAACTGCCAATTTCGGATCACTACAACATATAGCTATAGGATCACTACAACATATAGCTGCCATACAAACTGAACGATCGGAATCAAGTTCTTGTAGGGAAACTTTCACATTTCACAATGTATCTTCACGAAATTTGGTATAGATTATTTTCTAAGACAACAATGTAATCTCCGAAGAAATTGTTCAGATCGGAAATAGCATATAGCTGCCATACAAACTGAATGATCGGAATCTAGTGCTGGTATGGAAAACTTTTGCATTTGACGTGGTATCTTCACGAAATTTGGTATAGATTATTTTCTGAAGCAACAATGTAATTTCCGAAGAAATTGTTCAGATCGGTTAACTATAGCATATAGCTGCCATACAAACTAAATGATCGGCATCAAATGCTTGCATGGGAAACTTCCTCATTTGACGATATATCTTCACGAAATTTGGTATGAGTTATTGTTTACAGAAATAATGTAATATCAGAAGAAATTGCTCAGATCGGATTACTATAGCATATAGCTGCTATACAAACCGAACGATCAGAATCAAGGGCTTGTATGGAAACTTTCGCATTTGACGTAGTATCTTCACGAAATTTGACACGGATTACTGCTTAAGGTAACAATATAATCTTCAAAAAAATTGTTCAGAACGAATTACTATAGCATATAGCTTCCATACAAACTGAACACATAGTTACTAAGAGAAATGCACCTATGAAGGGTATTTAGCTTCGGTGCAACCGAAGTTAACGTTTTTTCTTGTTTTATAATTTATTGACAATGTTATGACAAAATTTATGTAAAAAACATGGGAAAAATTAAAAAAAAACATTAATTACTATTTTATTTATCAAAATTTTTTCATGATTCTAGTAGGGACGATAACCATTCACGTACTTTTTAAGAATAAATTGGGTTTTTGTGTTTCAGATGATCCAAACATGAGAAATCGTATCCGCCAGTGAAAAAACGCATCTCATTCACCCAGCCATTTCTCCGACAGATGTCATCAAAAAATTCCGAAAAAAATTGTTTATACACTCCATGATATACCTCATGATATGTGAAGAAATTTCTATTGTAGAATACAAATTTCTACGAAAAAAAATGTCAAAAAACAGGCCAGATTACCCTACTGACCCCTTAATAAAAATATTGTGATGGGACCGTGCCGGAAGAGATCCATAGATTTTTTGCTATATTTCGATAGTTTATGGGTTTAAAAAGATCTCCCAAAAAGTTTTTCCAAAATTCAAATTATTTTCAAAATTTCACTACAAAAAAATTTTTGTTTCTCTTCCTATAGTTTATCAGAATCCAAAGTTAAAGTTTGGTCATTTTTAATCCGCGAATTGACATATTATTGCCGATGATATACGAGTGTGTAGTTGCTAGATCGTACTCTAAAAGCGGTTTTAAAGTTGATGTTTCTAAATTTTTTGGATATAAATCACTTCGAACAACGTTATCAAGAGCAACCATGAATATAATTTGAAAGTATTCGTCATTGTTTTTTGTTGGATGACCACAGAGTGTAATGAGGACGACGAGGACTTAGCCTTTTTCTCCAAATTCAAAAGGAATATGTACATTGTTTTGGATTCATTAATGACTTTATTTTAATGTTATTCATTTTACAAATGTTTTTAATAATTCAAATAGCAATACAAAAACTTAAACGACGCAGTCTATTATTAAAACTTTACTTTTTATTTGATACACAGATAATTTATATAATACCTCACAGTTACTGATTGGCACACATTAAATAGGGTATGTATGTATATTTTTCGTACAGTGTTGACAACTCGAGCGATAGCTTCGGTAAATTTTCTGGAATTTATATTTCATATTATTTCACAGTTCATGATTATTAAGAAAGCTTAACGGCGCAGTCGAGGTTTAGGGGGTTGACTAGTACCCCCATATAATACCTAGTAGAACTAGTAAAATTTCTCTCCAACAAATGACAATTTTGCCAGTCTGTCACGTCAATATACACCACTACTAGTTTATTACTGCGAAAACTTATAACCTGTGAGAACTTTTTCGGGTTGTATCCCCTCAGAAAGAACTTCATTAATATTTGGCTTTTCTCTTTTCGGTGGTTGTTACATTTCTTTCTTGTTTGAAAATGCACAAATATTATTTTTCTGCTAAGCTTTTATACGATTATTTATACATTTTACAATTAAAGTGATAATTGCTCTGTAGAAATAGCTGCAGAGTATTTATTATCTCTCCTTCCTTATGTCTAACAGAAATCATTTTTAAACAGGCATCTTTTTTGTCAGTCGTCTCGAGGCCCAAGCTACTGCGATGGTAACATATCGATTGAATGAGCTACCTGAAATTTGCCCAATTAATGTTTTGCTTGCTTTGGATATTTTGTTTGCTTTATTATAGCATTGGGCTTGTCCGAGTTTCAATCACAATATCTGTGTTGCGCGATTTTTTAAAGTATAGTATCAAGTATAAACAAGTGAATTTGTAAAGAATAAGAACATGCTGTAAATACTTCCAATAGGTCGCATTGTAGTACTCCATATTTGCTCATTATTTCCTTACATTTCCTTGGTGAACAGTCCATGCTTAAGTTAGTTGAAGTATAACTAGGAGGTAAATATTAATAAATTGAAGTGAAAAACTAGGACTTGCTATATCTGAATAATTTCTTTGGAATTCGTCACGCTTTTGTAATAAAAATGCTTCATACCAATAAAACGTGTATCTAATTGAGATATTACTGTGTCAATTTTAAATATTTTTTCTCGGTTTTGAAGTCGGTGATAAGCAGCTAATTCATCAAAATCTTTTTTAAGAGGCTGCATTGCTTATTTCGAAGTTTTTTAGCATTTAATTTTGTTTATAATTATTAACTATTTAATATCAGAACTTTTCCTTACTGACTTAAGCCTTCTTGATGTCCTCTCAAAACCAAAGAACTCTTTGCTAGGGTAAGTATGATATCGAATAAAATTTGAAGAAACATTTTCCAAATGATGCTTATTTACGAATTTCATTTTCAAGTTCCTTGTCGATAGTATTAGTGTCGTTTTTTCCAAAATTCATACTCAGCACATGCTTGCATGCTTGTTTAATTTTTCTGCTAAATGCTTCCAATCTCGAAAGGAAAGAGAAACACAATGATACACTACAAGTGTCGTAGGGGAATTCCCGGAAAAAAATTATCACCGTTAATGTTACCACATTTAATTACGGAGACCATGAAGGATCTTCTGCCCGTGGACCTAAATTAATGTACCTACTGCAGATTACTTGAATTTTTTCACGATATTTCGCGTTATACAATGAGATCTGCAGATTTGACGAATAATAAATCCGTCAAAATGACAACACTGCCAACCTGCAGAAAGAATTTAGGGGAATTCCCTAGGCATAACTTTTTAATTTCTCTCAACTGAGTTGTCACGATTAAAGTTGGGTTACAGCCCGTCCTATTTATTTTGAGAATGGGGGAAATTTCAAAGAGTTCAGTTCAATCAAGATTTCTGGTAAGGATTTCAGGGCCCCCTGAGCTTGAGAGCCTCGGGGTACTGCCCCGCCTAGCCTCTAAGTACCTATGCCTCTGAGTATGTGAGAGTTCAGGTAGTACAGATCCGGTTTTATCTTTTAACTATTATCATGTCACATACTAAAAAAAAAGTTCCCTGGGTTCCTTTAAGGTACCTCACAGACAATCACCACTCGCATGGAGAAAAGTCTGCCGGATGTTCTAAAAGCCTGATATAAGTTATATGGGGTTACGGCAAGCTTTCGCCCGATATTATTTATGTATTTTAGGCACAAAGATACACTGTTATGGCTAATATATGCAGTATACAAAAGTATTGACTCGATTCAACAGATTTTAGATAGACAGAGCTACTATTGTCAAAAAAGAATTCTGTCTGAATTTCAATTGTATATGCCACACATTTACCGATACCTTCCATCAAAAGTCAAGTATATATACTGCGGTCTACATATTCGGTACCTAGGGGCTTGAACAGAGTCACTTACATTTGAGGAAGTTGTGGTGATAATGTGGCATACTTTAAAGGTTCATTAGTGCATTTTATCCCGTTATATTAATTACTTCTTGATTTGTGTGGAAAGTGAAAGAATCAGTTCAGAATCAGAATCAGTAGTCCGATTTCGGTCATTCGCACGGTCCCATTGGAATATGAAAATAATGGACGTACTAAATTTAGTTGAAATCGGTTGTCGGTTCCCGAGATATGTATATCATTTAACTAACAAGTGGGGGGTGCCACACACATCCTGCTCCCATAAAGCGCTCTCACACCCTCTCGGAGGTAAAATTTAATGTCTCTGAAATATTTAGTTAATGATTTAATGTGCTTTTAGTAGTTCTTAACCATACCGTTATATGGGGAGTGAGCGGGGTTACCTTCTGATTTCATTTCACACTGTCGGTAGGAGTTTTCATAATATTTGCGCTACGCAAATTTGGTTGTTATAGATTTAGCGGTTTAGGAGATATGTGCATTAAACTCCCGCATACCAAGTTTCAGTAAGGTATCTCAGTTTTTACTCAAGCTATAGCTTGCACGGACGGATAGATAGACTATCTCCCGAATTGCAACTTTTATCGTCATCCTGAACATACTTACTTTTAGGTGACACGTACAACCGTTAGGTGAACAAACTGTTGTTAGAGTATAAAAATGGACTTAGGATTGTAAACTAAATGAGTATATACAAAAATATATTTGAAAAGAAACTGATATCACTATCACATAAAATAGATAACAGAAGTACACACGTGTATTGAGTTGCATACTTAAAAACAACTCATATCATGGGGCATTACATACAAACATACACACATACATTTATTAAAACTAGGGTCGGCAGTGGGACCAATAGAAAAGATAGTTTATTAACAATGCTAGTAGTATTTAAATTTTATTGAATAATTCCAAGCAATGCACATTTGAACGAACTTCGCAAAGGAACCGAATTATAATCAACATTACCATTTCTTTAATTAAATTTAAATTTGTAGTATTAATTACATCTCGTGCCCTACTCAATTGCATATTTTCTCTATCTCTTTGTCTTTGACCATATTGTCTATCCTCAATTAATAGGATTGAACGTGTTCAAAAGGGTTGCCTTAAATTTGCTCTCCGCTCCTTAAAGTTTGTTGACCGCATACCGTCTCAAGAACCTCGTTTATTGCTATTAAATCTTAAAACACTTGAAAATCGACGGCCCGTTCTCTGTCTTTCATTTGTTTTCAATGTTATTAATGGAGTTATTGACTGTCCTTGTTTGTTAGGAAATATTAAGATTTTACTGGAAAAGTGAGAAAACTCTCAAGTGTGCGTGAGTTTAACTCGCTTAATGAAAAAGTTCTACTCGATCTTTTTCACTTTAGGGCTTACTTCATTAATTCTGTTTTTTAGCTAATTTATCTCTTTCTTCAGTTGTAATTTTATTATATGTGACCTGGTCTACGAAAAGGGAGCTAACGTGCAAAAACTAGTTTTCTGGGAAACAGCTGTTAAAAATAAACAACTCGTTTCGTCAGTTTCTCGTTATCTCATTAATTGTTCTCCTTTTCAGAGGCTTCAAGGACGTCCAGTAAGTGTTGTTTTTGGTCGGAATATTATTATAGTTTATCATGTAAGTTGCTAGTGTGGAACATTTAAAAAAGTAACACTGAAGAATTGACGTTTACTCTAATACCGCGCAGCTGCTGTTGTCTGGTATGAATGGAACAGCTATTTTAAACCACTGTACAAGTCACTTGTCACGCAATTCCATCATTTCATAATCTCTACAGAATGTGTAAAAACAAAGAAATTCGCAGACAGTGAAGAAGTGCAGTCATTTGAGCTTCTGTTAAAACCTATCGATCCTGAAATGCCGAAAGTTATACAACCAGCCGGTTTATCTTTGGAACGTCAGTGGTACATCTATCACAATCTTCGCAGCTTAGTTTCGGATATATCTAAAGTACATAGATATTGTGGCTCCATTGCCGAAAGATTTGCCATCGAAGAAACGGAAGGCAAAAACTAATAAAAATTCTCAAACCAGACGAGGAACCAGGTCCATCTTCCTCAGGATCAACACGTAAAAAGATCTCAAGGAAAACGACAACAAAGAAAAATACATAAACTACTCAGCATTATTATTTTTGGCCCATAATACGGTTTTCTAGTGTATAATCATGTCTTTATAGCTTATAATTCAATGTATTTTGTTCATTACAAAAAAATTATACTTTTTCGTATTTTTACTCTTCTTTCTCTACATTTTTAGGGAACTTTCAAACAAGTTATGACTTTTTGGATTCTATCACGTGAAAAAGCATCTCATCTTCCATCCGAATCAACTAAAAAGTGAAAATTGATTTTTTGACACCTAAGCCGCCTTTCCGTAGACCAGGTCACATATCATAATTTTTGTTTCATTATTTTCTATTAGTCTGTAAGAATTAATGTTCATAGACTTAAGTAACTAAATAAATAAAATGTATATACAATGTGCTCTTAATTCGTCCTGAACTCGGAAGTCGGTGGAGAAGACGAAAATGTCAAATACTCGTAATAGCAGTTTTTAGTTCAGACTGCTTGTCTTTTGACTACATTTTGAGGTAAATGAAATATATATCAATGTGTGAATAAAACGTGAGGAATTCGTTTATTAACCAAAACATACATACATACATAAGCAATCAAAAATTATGTATTTGTATGTACATATTTATTACAAAGATAGAAATAATTTCTTGTACTAATTGCTAAAAAACGAAGAAATCAACGAGTGTTAATAAATATATGGAGGGACGTAAATGAGCTTATTCTTTTTTAAGTTTTCATTAATGCTTCAATTCAGACCGGCTACGAATCTTATTGTGATGTTATTTCTACGGTTTACATTCCATTTGTGTGTTGCTTTGAATCGGCATTTGCTCTTTTATCATTTTGCGCGTGTTCGTACCCACAAGTATGAATATAACGAATTTGTTATAAAAATTACTTCCAGATCACAACAAACCAATTGAATTCGCATTGAAATTAATGGGAATAAAATTGATTGGCGCAGTTTTTAAAACAAATGTTATAGGAAAAAATTGCAAGCTCATGAATAAATATAATAGAGATAGTATTACTTAAATTTAAACCTATTACATAAATACTTCTTCTTCTTCTTTACTGGCGAAGAAACCGCTTACGCGGTTGTAGCCGAGTTAACAACAGCGCGCCAGTCGTTTCTTCTTTTCGCTACGTGGCGCCAATTGAAGATTCCAAGCGAAGCCAGATCCTTCAACGAAGTGAAGGTCTTCCTCTTCCTCAGCTTCTCCCGGCGGGTACTGCGTCGAATACTTTCAGAGCTGGAGTGTTTTCGTCCATTCGCGTAGCTGATGTCTTTTAAGTCGCTAAACTATGTCAATGTCGTCGTGTATTTCTCACAGATCATCCTTCCATCGAATGCGATATTCGCCATGGCCAACACGCAAAGGGCCATAAATCTTTCGCAGAACCTTTCTCTCGAAAACTCGCAACGTCGACTCATCGGTTGTTGTCATCGTCCATGCCTCTGCATCATATAGCAGGATAGCAATAATGAGTGCCTTATAGAGTTTGGTTTTTGTTCGTCGAGAGAGCACTTTACTTCTCAATTGCCTACTTAGTCTGAAGTAGCGCCTGTTGGCAAGTGATATTCTGCGTTGGATTTCGAGGCTAACGTTGTTGTTGGTGTTGATGTTGGTTTCAAGATAGACGAAATTATCTACAACTTCGAAGTTATGACTGTCAGAAGTAACGTAGTTGCTTAGTCGCGAGTGCGACGACTGTTTGTTTGATGACAGGAAACATTTCGTCTTGGCCTCGTTCACCACCAGACCCATTTGTTTCGCTGCCTTATCTATTCCGGAGAAAGCGGAGCTAACGGCGCGGTTGTTAAGGTCAATGATATCAATATCATCAGCATACGCCAGCAGCTGTACAGTGTACACTCTTATAGATGGTTGTACCTTCTCGGTTTAGTTCTGCAGCTCGAATTACTTTCTCCACAAGTAGGTTGAAGAAGTCAAACAAAAGAGAGTCGCCTTGTCTGAAACCTTGTTGAGTATCGAACGCCTCGGAGAAGTCCTTCTCGATCCTGACGGAGCTTTTGGTGTTGCTCAACGTCAGCTTACACTGCCGTATTAGTTTTGCGGAGATACCAAAATCAGACAATGCGGGATAAAAGCAGCAGTTTGGATTTTATATAAAGCGCATAGCGCTCGCTCCCACTGGAATCCACAGTTTTTAATAAGCACATAGTGCTGAACTCATAATTTATATGTACATAGATGGCATATATGGTACATTGGCACAAGATATTGGAAGTGTTAAGCGTCGATGAAAGTGAGGTGCTGATTGAAGTATATTACCTAATCCTTACCCCAGTGGCGGATCCAGAGGGAAAATGGGGGAAATTTCACCCAATTGGATTAAATTAGTGAAACCTTCTCCACAATGTGAGTTTTCGGGCGACCATGGTTTAACAGAGCATGTTCGGCGGATTTCGGAGAAATAATCTTACAACATATTCAGCTTATTGATCATAGAAGACATAGTTAATGATTTGGTATTTCAAGGACGATGGTCGAAGACGATGTGTTTTGTGCAGTACTTTTAAAAATCAAGTAAGAACGGATTGGATATGCGGAACATGCAATATTCCACTATGTCTATTGAAAAATAAAACTTGCTTCCAAGAGTATCATAGAGTTGACAGCAGCGACGGCGGTCTATAATTTGGACCACGCGACTTTTCTGAATTAATACGACTTTTCTAAATTAATTTTTACGTTATATGTATTAAATAAAATGAATTTGATTGCAACGAACAATTTTTTTTCTTTTCGCAAAGGGGGTAGATTATTTCTGAAATCTTTGTGGCTCAAAAAGTTGAAGTATGTTACCTTAAGACCAAAAATTGCCCAAATACGAGTGACTCTGTTCAAGCCTCTAGGTATCGAATATGTGGACCCCAGTATCTATGACTTTTGACTGAAAATATCGCTCTGTGTATCAAAAATGGGTTGAATCGGGTCCATACTTCCGTGAGCCCCCATATATATATTTCCGAACTTCCTGGTGACTTTATATTGCATACTATATAGTTAGGCCAATATTTGAGTTATCTCAATGAAAATTACAGAACTTGTTTTACTCATAACAGCGTATCTTTGTGCCTAAAATAGATAAAATTGGGCGAAAGCTTAACCTAGCCCCCATATAACTAATATCAGGATTTTCGAACATCCGGCTGACCTTACACCTTAAGGTACATATATGCTTGGCTTTTATTCCTGCAAGTTGCAAGAGTATAAAATGTTATGTAAAGCATGAAATTTTCGCGTATTTGTCGGAAAAAAAGTTGTTCAAAGCTTTAAACAATTTTTGATGATCCAAATAAAAATGAGTTCCAACCAATGGTGGGAGGTCGGCGGCGACATGTTCCACGAGTAATAGTAAATTATGAGCTATTGAAAATAACCGATTTTGGACATTTTTTATTAATAACTAGCTGACTCCGCTGGCGATGTCCTGCGCGAGATTATGTGTTTTGAAATGTAAAAAGTTGGATTTACAGGTTTAGAAAATCATTTATTTGCGATTTTTTTAATGTGGCGCAACTTGTTAAACAACATTTTATGGTTTCTGTTCCGATGCGTAAATATACAGAGAAGATGGTTTTCCAAATCATGGCATTTCTAGATTTATGCGAATATCCTTATGTATGTATTGATTGTCATCGCAAATGCAATTTTCCCTGGAAACTGAATACGTTTTCACAATCAGTCGCGTTACATTACACAGTTTCGACGCATGACATTGCGAAACATAAGTAATAATGACAGATCCAAGAATTTAGAATTTCCACTGGATAATTCACGGCTTCGTCTTCATTGTCAAGATGATCGATCGAATTATATGAGCGCAAACCTTTCGGAATTTGACTTTGAATCTCCAGTTTAAGTCATTAACATCGGTATTTTCGGCAGCTAAAATTGCGCGTGCACTCAAGCAATTGTAGTTACGATAATTTGGCCAATGTTCGGATAAACATTCAATAGCTACCGAAGGTAGAAGCAATCGTCGTTTTTCGGGTGGATTGTATAAATTAGTCCTAATGCGTTAGTTGAGAACACACCTGGATGCCCATCTACTGCTTGGCCTTGCTTTCTGCGTAACCAATTCCATGTATAATATCAAGGCATTTCCGAATAGAGCAATGTTCTCGCAAAAGGAACTGCAAGTTAAGAAAAAACTTGTCAATGCCAATTTTGTTGTTGGCGGTGTTTCCATTGGCTGTACTGTAGTCTCTGGGTTGAAATACACCCTTTGCCCTTCTCCAAATGAACTGCGAGATGCACAACAGTAGGAAAACGTTCATGAATTGCAAAAAGTAAATATCTTACAAAACGCTTCATTGCAGTTCACGCATCGATCCATTTCATACATATTGATCTCATCTCGTTCAAGGCCAATAACCGCCATGTTGCTTTCTTTGGTGACGTACTTGTAACCGTATTTGATCGATTTCACCAAACTGCAATACTCAACATTGATATGAGTTTTGAGTGTGAATTATACAATATTGGCAAATATGGTACGATCTATGTGTTGTCAACTTTAATATTCACTCCTCTAAATTGAATCACGTGGATAGTGTTTCGTGTGTTTATTGTCAGTCATACAAACCCCGGTGCCCAAAATATGGTTATCTGTAGTACTAAATTCCAGCATAAGAAGATTCATCAAACTACCTAGCTGTCTCCGGATCGAAAAACTACCAACCAGATCGATCATGTTGTGATAGACGGAAGACACGTCTCCAGTGTTTTAAATGTGCGTGCGCTCCGAGGTCCTAACATCGATTCGGACCACTATCTTGTTGCAGCCAAGATTCGCACCCGCCTCTATGCAGCAAAAAACGCACGCCAAGAAACATAAGGGAGGTTCGACGTCGAGAAGCTGCAATCACAACAGACAGCCGACGGATTTTCTACTCGGCTTGCAGTCCTGCCCTCTGAGAGCACTCGTCAACAACTCGGTATAAGGGAACTGTGGGACGGCATTTCAAACTCCTTACGTTCAGCTGTAACCGAAACCATTGGTTTTCGGAAAGTGTAAAAGAACAGCTAGTACGACGAGGAGTGCCGTGTCGCAGCGGAGAGAAAACAGGCTGCCTACCTCGCAACGTTACGATCGACCACACCACGTGCGGGATGGCATAGATACCGAGAGTTGAAGAGGGAAGCGAGACGCATTTTCAGACAAAAAAGAAAGAGGTCGAAATGCGTGAGTATGAAGAGCTTGATAAGCTGGCCGACAGGGGTAATGCTCGAAAATTCTACGAAAAAATGCGGCAGCTTACAGAAGGTTTCAAGACCGGAGCACACTCTTGTAGAACCACCAAAAGTGTTCTAGTGACCGATGCCCAGAGTATACTTAAATTATGGAGGGAACACTTCTCCAGCCTGCTGAATGGCAGTGGACGCACAACGCCAGGAGAAGGCGAACCCGATTCCCCAATCGATGACGATGGAGCGGACGTTCCATTGCCCGACCATGAAGAAGTTCGAATAGCAATTACCCACCTGAAGAACAACCAAACGGGCGTGGGCCGATGGATTACCGGCCGAGCTATTCAAACACGGCGGCGAAGAACTAATAAGGAACATGCATCAGCTTCTTTGTAAAATATGGTCGGACGAAAGCATGCCCAACGATTGGAATTTAAGTGTGCTATGCCCAATCCATAAAAAAGGAGACCCCACAATCTGCGCCAACTACCGTGGGATTAGCCTCCTCAACATCGCATATAAGGTTCTATCGAGCATATTGTGTGAAAGATTAAAGCCCACCGTCAACAAACTGATTGGACCTTATCAGTGTGGCTTTAGACCTTGAAAATCAACAACCGACCAGATATTCACCATGCGCCAAATCTTGGAAAAGACCCGTGAAAGAAGAATCGACACACACCACCTCTTCGTCGATTTCAAAGCTGCTTTCGACAGCACGAAAAGAGCTGCCTTTATGCCGCGATGCCTGAATATGGTATCCCCGCAAAACTAATACGGCTGTGTAAGCTGACATTGAGCAACACCAAAAGCTTCGTCAGAATCGGGAAGGACCTCTCCGAGCCGTTCGATACCAAACGAGGTTTCAGACAAGGCGACTCCATATCGTGCGACTTCTTCAACCTGCTTCTGGAGAAAATAGTTCGAGCTGCAGAACTAAATAGAGAAGGTACCATCTTCTATAAGAGTGTACAGCTGCTGGCGTATGCCGATGATATTGATACCATCGGCCTCAACACCCGCGCCGTTAGTTCTGCTTTCTCCAGGCTGGACAAGGAACTTTGAAGTTGTAGATAATTTCGTCTATCTTGGAACCTGCGTAAACACCACCAACAATGTCAGCCTAGAAATCCAACGCAGGACAACTCTTGCGTACAGGTGCTACTTCGGACTTTGTAGGCAATTGAGAAGCAAAGTCCTCTATCGACAAACAAAAACCAAACTCTATAAGTCACTCATAATTCCCGTCCTGCTATATGGTGCAGAGGCTTGGACGATTTCAACAACTGATGAGTCGACGTTGCGAGTTTTCGAGAGAAAAGTTCTGCGAAAGATTTATGGTCCTTTGCGCGTTGGCCACGGCGAATATCGCATTCGATGGAACGATGAGCTGTACGAGATATACGACGACATTGACATAGTTCAGCGAATTAAAAGACAGCAGCTACTCTGGCTAGGTCATGTTGCCCGGATGGATGAAAACACTCCAGCTCTGAAAGTATTCGACGCAGTACCCGCCGGGGGAAGCAGAGGAAGAGGAAGACCTCTACTCCGTTGGAAGGACCAAGTGGAGAAGGACCTGGCTTCGATTGGAATATATAACTGGCGCCACGTAGCGAAAAGAAGAAACGATTGGCGCGCTGCTGTTAACTCGGCTATAATAGCGTAAGCGGTGTCTACGCCAATTATGAAGTAGATACAAACCAAAGTTGGATAGTGTTGTTTCAAGATAAAGTCGATCAAACATCGTAGCTGTTGTTTGAAAAGGCGTGCTGTGACATCGTGACGATCGCTTGCTAATTGACTGCGATCCATAATTCCACAAGTATGTCATCACATCCTGCGAGTACTCGTGCATGTGTTTTGGGCTGTCAATGTACGTTGATGGCAAGAAGAACGCCGACCGATATTAGGGCGACCTCTTCGTGGTATTGTAACTAATTTCAATCTGTAATTGACCACTTTGTATGAAACACACATAAAGTTTTCACTGAATAATTTTCAATAATTTACCTTTTGAATAGCCGAAATAAAGAAAGCAAACGACCGGAATCGAACGATTCAAATATTTTACAAATAAGTCAATAGGAAAACAAAACAAAAAAGTTTAAAAAAAAATGGTATGGAAAAGTCACATCTTGGAAATTTACGCTTGTAAATCTGTTAAAAATGAACATTTTCTGATATTTTTTACAAACCATCCTCATTGGTTGAGGTAATTTTTCAATTCATGCAACGGTTTAGTCAGACAAACCGCACAAAGCAGAAACTAATTTAATTAGTTTAATTTTATGTACGTTTGTAGCCAGAGATTTTTAGAATAAACATAAACGAATACGACAACGTTATCTGAATCAAAAAAGTAGAAATATTAATTTTCTCGTTATATACATACATGTATGTACTTGTATAATTACAATTTTGACCTCCTATGGTAGCAGTGCATTTCCCTACTGGGTTTCTATGTAAGTATCTGAATATATATATACATTCATAAGTGTATGTATGAAATGCATTCCCGGTGTTGGCATAACAACCTAATCACATACATACATACATATAAGTATATGAATATACATGCACATGGCAAGTAGGTAGAGCAAGTTATTTCGCTGACTAAAACCATTTGGTCAACCATGGCTCTAATTCTCGCTGAATGGTGAGAACAGCTTTTGGAAACCATAACTCGTACCATCTTATGCCGCATTCAGCGAAGTTAGTACGATTGTTACGATTGTAATTATAGCAAGTGTTATATTTTAGCGCTTCTGTTGCTTCCTTGAACCTCAATTGCCGGGACCTTTTTCAATAAAATTTATACCATAAGTGTAATATATAAAAGTTTGTGAACGTCTCTCAGCACGGGCGCTGTTTTTGCTTCTTCGAATTTTAATGATTTCGTTTTAACAATGTCTTCGAGCAAATATAATTGATATTAGATCAAAATTTAAATTAAACGTGTATGTTAATACATACATACAACATACATACATATATTTATATGAAACAAATGTTCGTAGTTTGGGGTTTCGCTATCAATTTGTGAGCAATATTCCTTTATTTGCTGAGCTAATGAGAAAACACAGTCGAGAACCAACTGTGAGTGCTCAGTTGTAGGTGTGTGAGTATCAGTCATGATTTTGTGGCTCTGAGCATTTCCATACTAGCGTATCTGTTGGCAATAACCAAAATGCCCAAGTTCTACGACAATAAGATCAGAACAAAACGATGTATGCAATAATAAAATATCAACAATTGATGTTTAACGAACAGCGTCGACTTTTATGTATCGTTGTACATAAGTATATTTACATATGTATATGTATATATACTTATATGTTTTTACTGAACTAACTATTGAACGAAGGAAAGCCAATTGTGCAACATTTGTTGATTGAAACGTGAAATCATCGTAATCCCACTCACAAGGCAAGATCTGTTAAACGCTATTATTTTATCAGACACAACGAAAATACAATGTATACTCGTATGTATTACATACATACACATACAAGTTCGTTGAAAAGTATTAAGCCAGTGACAAAAACATATAAGCTTACGTATATTGAAGTATGTAGATACTTATGTACATATGTATATGTTGATACGGACGTTAGTGAACTCTAGTTCGTGATCGGGGTGTGTATGGTGAATTTGAGAAATAGATGATCGTACAATTGTAAATAAGCATGTAATACTCACGTGGATGTGTACACCTAGTTTATGGAAAGGCATTGAAATACGTTCGTACAAACATTAACACGAATACAATAGGGGTATTCTCTTGCTCTTGCAAAGCCCTTGCACGGTGGTGCACCGGCACAACAACAAACACACGCAGAAAATTATTTGCAATGGCTGTTAAATATGTCAGACCAAAACCCATGTTTATTTTCGTGCAATGACACGTAAAAAAATAATTGCAACCTTGCGCTAGCTGTCATTTTACTTAAATACATGTTTTGACGTTAAATTGTTGAGGAAGCTAAATTTTAAATAGATTTTATAATTTATACAGTTTTTTTGTTACAGTTTTTTTGTTAAGAATGAATGCAGAAGGTGTGCCAATTCACAATAGCCATGTACAATAGTGATTTATAATAAATTGACCTAATCAGCCGTTCATATATCACTAGATTCTGCAATGAGTGCTCTCGTGCCCTTGTATATTTCGGTATAGGATTTTTGCAATCTGCAATCTTGCAAGGGCAAGAGAATCCCCCTAATATTTTACGAAGGCAAGACTGGCCGAATGAGGCTTGTATAATACTAAATTGTCAGAAAAAAATATTCCAAATTTAAGCACACACTCTTCTATTTAAGTACGTATATATTTGTTTACACCGAATGCAAAGGGAGGCGCGAAAGAGTAAGCGGTGTGTGAAGTGTGTGTGGATATGAAGCTCACCAACCTGCCAGCAAAGGTTACTTGAGCTCTCGATCTCTTCTACATCACAACGTACTCACTTACTCCCTGATTACTTTTCACACACTACTCATATAAATTTCCATACACACACACATACACTCAGTACATCTGCATACTTTTAAACGGTTTATTAAGATAAGTATCTGAACAAAAGAGACTCCACACTCCTGAATGCTAGTAACCGACCTCTTCCACGCTTATTTCCCATTCAATTAGCTATATCGAACTTATATACGGTTATTAGAATGTACATATGTGTGTAGTAAGTGACTGTCGGTGGTAGAGCCATCATCAGTAAGATTCATGAGTAAAATATCTATACATATATAAATACTTATGTATGTCGATACATGGAGACAACGCCAACAAAGCAACATTGATGACAATATGCATAAATGTGTGTACTACAAATGGACGTAAATACTTGTATGTACATACATATATACATATGTATGGATAGGTTAGCAATGAAATAAGCTTTTAGGTCGCAGTCATCAGTAGTTTTCGTTTTCGTTCTCGTTTTCATTTATTTTGTACTTGTAGTGAGTATCGAGCGAGCGCCACCAGTCGATCTGTCGGAGTCCGTGTTTGAATCGTCGCTAAAGCTGGATCTGTTGACAGAAACACAAGCAAGACCAGAATCATCACCATCGCTGAACTGATTGATTGGATACGGATTCTGCAGTTTCCCGCAAGCGACACAATTTCTCCCTGATCATTTTTGTTTTGACCTCGTGGACGAACGACGCGCGGTAGCGGTGGTGGTTGGATTCAGCCAAAAGTTCTACGAAAATGCTGGTCTCATTTCGCTGTGCGAAGCATTGCTTCGTTGTATTAAAATTGCTCCTTTAACGTGCTTAAACGTTCCATAGACGCTCACCGAAAACCCCAACTACGGAAAAAGATCACAACTAAAGACTCTAAATGATACAAGTTTGTTAGTGTTGCCTAAGTGGGTGTCCATTTTGTCGATATATATACGAGTATATCTGGAGAATGTGCGCGTAATTATAACAAACACTGGCGTTTTTCGTTTCAGGCGTGAACAAATTGAAATACACAGTCGGATCAATTAATAAGTACATTTTAATTCAAGCAAATCTGATTAAAACTTTAACAAATATTCTACGATAATAAATACGTGTGTGTTTACAGTGAGTGAATATTTATAGTTTGAGAAACTAGCTGAAACGTCATTAAAATCACGCTCTTACTAACTGGCCTAGCTCACAACGACAGCGTCAACAACTCAACAGCAAAAAGGAAAAACAATAACAACCATAAAAAAACAACAAAAAAGTGCAGAAGTGAACTTATCATATTAACAAATACAGTGTTGAATAAATAATACAAAGTTAAAAAGTTAAACACACATGAGCAGTGAACAAGATTACGATTGTGACATTGTATAGGAAAATCACCATACATCGCACACCAATTCGACTAGCGACTCTGTGTAGTGTCGAATTGTTAACAACACAAAAAACCCATTTCAGAAAGTAATCGAGTGTTGTGCGAATCGGAATAATTTAAGAAATACCACATTTTCGGAGAGCGTAATTTGTTTATTATTTTCCACAAATGATCATATTATCAGTCAAAAAATACTAAAAACAAGTAAAAACGTGGCACAATTAAAGTAGAAAATAAAGTTGATATATTCAATAAAGTGCAAATAAATTAATCTGAATAGTCTGTGTAATACTGTCGGACATCGAACGAAAACAGTCAAAGCACCATGATGAATTCGAGCATTTGACTAGACGCGATAAGCGCAACAACAAAGCCGATAGAAAGCTGGAGTGCTGCCTGATTAAACTGATAAATTGCTGCGAACGCGCACAGTGCGAAATCCACACGAACAATTATACTTGAGAATAAACTATACAAACAGAGTTTTCAACTTTTTCGATCGCGAAAACAAAACTTTGCCTTTCAATAAATGGAGAAGCCTAATCACAAAGAACTCCGATTCCATTCCAATGAGCACCAAGTGAGTTACATGTATCTGATAAACAAAATGCTGCTGAAAATCGAAAATACCCTACTTCGAAGCCATCGTCAACGTGAGACAACAGGAATAAAGGAGCTGTACAATTCCTTTTTCGTATTATTTTAAACATTTTAGCTGTGAAGCTTGCAAATTGTTTCACCAAAACAGCCTTCAGTGTCAAAGTAAAATATTTAGTCAACTAGTTCGTGTTACAAAGCTATATTCATTTTAACGATATTAAGGAGTTCAATATAAAATAGTAAATAAAATAACAGTAGAAATTAGTGTAAAGAAGCATACGGTTATTAGTAAAATCAAAGTGTAAATAGCTTCCCTGAATGTGAAAAATAAATATTGCAAGGTCCCTGTACCTCAAACTCTTAAAAATTTCAAAAATATGTGTTTATAGTACACACATTCTGAAGTCCGCCACCATTTTGCTACATCAACTTCATTA
Organism: Bactrocera tryoni; assembly: GCF_016617805.1. Classification (NCBI taxonomy): domain Eukaryota; kingdom Metazoa; phylum Arthropoda; class Insecta; order Diptera; family Tephritidae; genus Bactrocera; species Bactrocera tryoni. The sequence goes on from NC_052501.1 coordinate 33,237,273, forward strand.
GGAAGATCTAAAGACAACTTCCTTGGTTGTCTTCCAAAATTCTAAACTAACAAAACGCGTCGGAAAGAAATAATAACAACGTACGTAAGTGAAAACATTTGTTCCGGGACTCTATTATTAAATTTCGGTAATTGAACATAAATATTGCGTTTTAATCGATCGTGTGGGTGCGTGTATTAACATCCTTGGCATATTTATAAAACCGAATGGCGCTTTCGCTGCTTTCACAACATCAGCAGCAGCCAAATTATTTCGATTTGCAAACATTATTTGATCCATATCCATTACAACAACATCAACAACAACACCCCCAATACCCCTATAATTATCACCAACAACAAGATTTGCAACTCCAGCAGCAACAACAGTACAATCACCAATTGCATATAGAGCAGCAGCAGCAGCAATTACATTTGCCGGCGCCCAAAAGCTCAGGAATCAACGATTCGACTTTGAAAGCCGATCCGACTACAGAACCAATAAGTTTTTGTTCAGATCAAATGGAATACCCCGCCAGCAATCTTCATCAGAATCATAATCATTATCAACAGCAGCAAAGTAGAAATAGTAACGAAAACATTAACCACACTAATAACACCAATATTAATAGCAGTATCGGCAATAACAGAAAGACCAGCAACATTACGCATAATAACAACAATAATCCAGTAAGTACCATTATCTCCGCCATAGTAGATAACAAAACAGTTCAACATTACATTATAGTGATGAACGATATTACCATTTTTCAATATCTGTGTTACCAGTGATTGCTATTTCTAAACCTTTGTGACTTTATATTGCTATTGTGATCTCAAATTTCGTGAAGATACCACGTCAAATGCCAAAGTTTCCCATGCCAGCACTAGATTCCGATCATTCAGTTTGTATGGCAGCTATATGCTATAGTTAACCGATCTGAACAATTTCTTCCGATATTACATTATTTCTATGAACAATAACTCATACTTGATTCCGTTCGTTCAGTTTGTATGGCAGCTATATGTTATAGTGGTCTGATATCGGCAGTATCGACAAATGAGCAGCTTCTCGAAGAGAAAATGACGTTTGCAAAATTTTAAAACGATATCTTAATAACTCAGGGACTAGTTCGTATATATGTATATAGACAGACGGACAGACGGACATGGGTAAATCGAACCAGCTCAACATACTGACAATTTGTAATATATACATATATACTTTATAGGGTCTCCGACGCTTCCTTCTGGGTGTTACAAACTTCGTTCGAACTTTATATACCCTGTTCAGGGTATAATTACCGGTAGTAAAATATCGATCATTAGTATTATATTATTAAACAGACATTTTTTAAGTTTTAAACATGAAATTAGTTTTCTGCTAATTTAAACATATAAGTTCTTTTTTTTTCTATATTGGCGTAGACACTGCTTACGTGATTAAAGCTGAGTTTATAACAGCGCGCCTGTCGTTCTTCTTCTTTGCTGTTTGGCGTCAATTGGAGATCCCAAGTGTAGCCAAGTCCTTCTCCACCTAGTTTTTCCAACGGTGGAAAAGTGGAGGTCTTCCTCTTCCTCTGCTTTTCCCGGCGGGTACTGCGTCTAATACTCTCAGAGCTGTTTCTTAATTCGCTGAACTATGTCAATGTCGTCGTATATCTCGTACAGGTTATCGTTCCGTTGCCAATACACAAAGACCATAAACCTTCCACACAATTTTTTCCTCGAAAACTCGAAACGCCGACTCAACATATGTTGTCATCGTCCATGCTCTGCACCATATAGCAGGAGGGGGATAATGAGGACTTTACTTCTCAATTATCTAATCAGTCCGAAGTAGCACCTGTTGGCAAAAGTGATTCTGCGTTGGATTTTAAGGCTGATATTGTTGTTGGTATTGATGCTGGTTCCAAGATAGACGAAATTATCTACAACTTCAAAGTTATGACTGTCAACAGTGACTTGCGAGCCAAGTCGCGAATGCGATGACTGTTTGTGTTTGGATGGCAGGAGATATTTCGTAGTGTTCTCGTTCACAACCAGACCCATACGCTTCGCTTCCTTATCCAGTCGGGAGAAAGCAGAACTAACGGCGCGGTTGTTGAGGCCAATGATATTAATATCATCGGTGTACGCTAGCAGCTGTACACTCTTATAGAAGATTGTGCCTTTTCTATTTAGCTCTGCAGCTCATATAATTTTCTCCAGCAATAGACTGGGAGTCTCCTTGTCTAAAATCTCACTTGGTATAGAACTGCTCTGAAAAGTCCTTTCCGGTTCTGGCGAAGCTTTTGGTGTTGCTCAGCGTTAGCTTACACAGGCGTTTTAGCTAAGCGAAGATACCAAGTTCAGAGATAGCGGAATAGAGGCTGTTCCTTTTCGTGCTGTCGAGGGTGAATTTAAAATTGACGAAAAGGTGGTGTGCGTCGATCTTCCTTTCATGGGGTTTTTCCAAGATTTTGTGCATGGTGACAATCTGTTCGATAGTAGATTTTCCAGGTCTAAAGCCACACTGATAAGGTCCAATCAGTTTGTTAACGGTGGGTTTCAGCCTTTCACACACTATGCTCGATAAAGCCTTATATGCGATATTAATGAAGCTTATCCCACGGTAGTTGGCGCAGATTTACAAAATTCCAATCGTCGGGCATGCTTTCCTCCGACCATACTCTACAAAGAAACTCATGAATGCTCCTTGTCAGTTCTTCGCCGCCGTATTTGAGTAGCTCGGCTGGCGATCCATCGGCACTGGTCTAAGGCCGGAAGTTTTGAGCTGCTTTAGCCATATGTAAAAAAACTTATTGTGAACACAATTTATATGTCCGCAGTCCTTGAAAAGTACCGTTATTAAAAAAACTAAATTCATGTAACACGACGCCTTAAATTGTCCAAAGAACTCCTAACTTAGCCGATTTCAGAAATGGCGCAAGATCTTGTAAACCGACGAGTCAACGGCGGTAAAGAGCTCCGTCGGTATAAGATGCCCCCTTATTACAGAGTAAGACACAGATTCACCACAAAAACTTTGAAGCATGCTGGTTCGAGTATCTTGGTTTGGGGCGGTTTTTTTAGAGGTGTAGACCAAGTTCACAAAATTTTTAAAATTATGGACCGAGGCGAATACGTGAATATAATGCAAAATATTATTTGTTTGCTGAAGAGGATATGCCGCTGAAATGGATATTACAGCAGAATAATGACCCGAAACACACCAATAGGGTAGCAAAGCAGTGGTTTCGGGTAAAGAAAATGAAGGTCATGGAATAGCTAGGCCAATCTCTTGACCTCAATTCCATCTAAAATCTCTAGACAAGCGTCAAAAAGTCGTGTGGGATGATAAACCTAAAAACAACAACGAATTATTGCCTGTAGTGCAGCAAGCAAGGAGCATGCCAGAATCTTGTAGATGCTAAGAAGAGGCGTCGTATTACTGTTATAAAAAATCATGGCCATGCTTCCAAGTACTAAGATCTCGCATAGATGAAACTACATAGTACATAAACCAATCTTTGTAGATAAACATATCTTACACCTACTCAAATAAAAATATTTGTATTAATAAACATAGCCTGGAAAATATGCTCCACTTTGCATTTCAATGATATTAAAACTGTTTAATATTTTGTATAACTCAAAGATACATATGTAAAACTCTAACATCCACTACTACATATTTTCCTGTCGCAACTGTATGTATATAGTATAATATAACATATATGTACAGTCTGTCGCAAAAGAAAGAGAACTTTTTAAATATAACTGTTTCTGGTGGCGCCACCTATTGGTGGGTATATGAAATAAAATGTATGATCTCTTGTGGACATTTCGTAAAAGACAATTGGATAACTACAATCGATGTTATCGATCAAAAAGTGACAGCAGCTTTTGGTCATCGGTCGTAAAATGCAAAGAGCAAATATTAAATTTTGTTTTAAACTTGGGAAAACGTTTACTGAAACATTTCAAATGATGAAAAAAGTTTATGGTGATCAGTGCCTATCGCATGAGTGGTTTAAGCGATTCCAAGAAGGTCGTGAGGACTTCTGTGACGTTCAGAAGTCGGTCGTCTTCAGAAGTCAAAAATAAAGACAATGCTGATTTGTTTTTACGATTCCGAGGGTATCGTACACCGAGAGTTCGTCCCACCTGGCCAAACGATTAATGCTGTGTTTTACCTTGGTGTTGTGAAGCGTCTTTTGTCACGCATTCGTCGTGCTCGACCACAATACCGTGAGGCAGGGTCCTGGCTCCTGTTGCACGATAATGCGCCGTGTCATCGGTCGACGCTTGTCACTGATTTTTTGACAAAAACTCCATATTAACCATTAATCACTCACCCTACTCACCTGATCTAGCACCCTGTGGTTTTTACCTATTTAGAAAACTTCATTTGCCCATGAAAGGACACTGGTTTCAGGACATTTCAGCTATCCAAAAGGCGACGACCGATATTCTCAAGAGCATTCCGAAAAATGACCTTAAACACTCATTTGAAATGCTAATTGACCGAGCTAAACGCTGTTTCGAAGCACAAGGAAACTACTTTGAATAAAAAAATATAACATTTGAAAAACATTAATTTTTTTGTTTTTTTTTTTTTAACAGGCGTGTTTCTTTTGCGACAGACCTTGTATATAAGTAAAGCCCCTGTAAACAGTTTTGGAGTGGGACAAACCCTATTTCCTATGAACTTAGGAGAGTATGCTGTATGAAGAATGTAGAGCACAGGGACGAGTACAGTGCCTTGTGGCAATGCAGCTCGAACAGGTTCAAAACCGACTCAACATCTCGGCGTCAATCGTACAACGTCAGATTGTGCAAGTAAGACTTTAGCAGCAAATAATAAGACATTCTAGTTTTTTCTTTAATTTGAATAATACAAGTATGTAGGTCTACAGGTAGACGCCAGACTTTGTCAAATGCTTGGCGGACATCAAGGAACACTGCTAAGCAGTGTTTATTTTTTCCATAACTTCTGTTATGAAGTGTTCTACCCTATTACATTGTTCAATGGTGCATGGTATTTTCTAAAGCCGAACTGATAATTCATAATAAGCTATTTGTCTTCCAACAGCGGCAAAAGCCTGCGTAAGATAATTCTAAGTATACTAATTAGTCGACAAGAATTAACCAGATTTTCAGGTTTTCCGGGTTTATCAATTAAAATAACCTTAGTACATATCCATTGCGTTGGGAAATGACAAAGTCTGAGCATTCCGTTAAAAAGCTTGATAATCATGTTGATTATGTTTTTGGGTAGCGCTTTAAGTTCAAAAGTATTTATTCTGCCATAACCTGGTGATTTTTTGTTTGCTAATGTTTTGATCTCCTTCTGCGTTTCGGCAGCCTCTATTTCAGCAATCGGAAATTCCATTTGACAATCAATATCCAAAAATTGCGACAGTGACATTGCTAGATTCATCACTAAGCTTGTAGGAGTATACGTGTTTTGGAGGTGTGTGGCAAGTACCTCAACTTTCTCTGCATTGGTCCTGCACCAACGGCCTCCGCTATACACTATAACATCAGACAATGAATGGAAAGTTCATTTGATTTTTTGTGATTGGTTCCTGAAAATTTTATTAGAACAGAAATTATTTTTCTATTTAAATTAATTATTATTTTCATGTAACTAGGTATAATGTTTTGGGAATGGGAATGTTACGTACTAAATTTGGTTGATCATTTCTATACATATATGTATGTATATAATCCTATATCTATCTCGCTTCCCTGCCAGCTAAAATTGATGAAAAAACTAGTGAAACACTAGGTTTTCAAACCCTCAAAAAAGTGGTGAGTTCGCCATAAGCCGTATGCAGATTCTAACCACTTTTCCCCTCACACGTACATATACATGTGATCTTACATCTCTGTTGCGCTCATTCAGCAGTGTCATATAAATTATATATGTAAAAATATAGTTGAACTGCTCTAATTACCCTTATCGTCAGCTGATGCAGGGTTGTATTTTTTGATTCTTACTTTTGAATATTCTTAAAATTTCAAACCTTTTTAATATTCAAATTATTAATTTTATTATTTTTTATACATGTTTATATAAAATTTATTATAATTAATATATTAAGTGTAACAATGTGTAAATAAAAATATATTTAATTTAAAAAAAATATTAACATCTGAAAAAATTTTGTAATGCAAATGGCTCGCAATTTTCCCTCGTTTTTTATTTCTCTTTTTGGGATATTCATTAACACTATTGACACTTATGTTTTCTCTTTCACACTCATTCAATAAGAACAAGAAATGAGATAACTACATTATCTACATTTTATTTTATTTGGGAAATTCGAAATGCATTAATTTAAGGATTTTAGACGACTTTTTTCCGATCGCGTAAAGGTTAAAAAACAAAAGAGTCCACACGTGTGCATTGGTGTTAGTAATTGAAGAAAATATGTGTAATTGTGTTGAAACTTATTCAAAAAGTGGTTAGGGCTGGCTGACAGGGTTAGTTTTAGGTGGTACATACAATCATTGCACAAAACTATTATACTCTGTAGCAACATGTTGCAAGAGTATAATAAATTCTAGTAAAAAGAAATCAATTATTTTCGTATTAAGTAAGTGGAAGCTTTTATTTAGTTCAAAAAGTTAGTTTTTTGAAATGTTTACATTAGTTTTGAAGTTAAGTTAGTCTGGCGAAGGAGTGAGTGGTTAGTGAGGCGAAGGAATACGCTTCCAATGCTCACGCTATCTTCCGGCGCGTACAGAATATTTTCTGCCGCTTTATTAGTCTAGAGAATGTAGCTTTAGCCTCCATGTTTTAATGATTTCGTCATGCTAACGACCTTCCAGTCGCTAGTCGGTACGTCCGGATACTGTCGTTGTAGTAGCCCCGGCGCATGTTCCGTGTTCACCATGCGAGGTATGGTTACCTTCGCTTTGGGCACCCACGGAATATTGATGTGGTCCACCACCCCTAGGTTTGCATCTTTCCGCTTCCCTTACCCAAGTTAGTGTCGGGTCGTCATTATACTTCAGAATTTAGACTCTACTAAGCCATCCTGTTCCATCAAATGGGTCTATGAGCGCGTCGGTGAATGTCGTTTCGCAATCTCATTCGACGTTGATGGTTTGTCTTCCAGCTTCTCGACTATGTCTATGCCTTTTTCCAGCATTATGATCTTCAAAGGGACTTGGGGAAAAACATCAGCAGTCGATGCCTGTAGGAGTCTAAAAGGAGTTTTTGACGACCTTACCATTACCTTACAAACAAAAGTACAAAAATCTTTTTATTAGATACCTACAGTTATCCAACTTTTTCCATAGGACTGCTAGTTTTACCGGAAATCGTGGTAAGCTGTTTTTAAAATAAAAAATTCAACCACCCCTTCCTTAACTTAACTCACAAACTACTTTTAATACAATTTGAAAATAAACAAGAACTTGTTTATTTGGAAATCTTCGATTCTTAAAAATTTTTTTTTTTAATATGATGGGCGTATGAAAGTTTGGACTTAGTGGATTTAGTTCACTGTGTCCCATATTATCTTGCTTTGTTTACCTCCTTCTGTTCGTAACTGTAACGTATTAAAGTGCGGTAACTGAAGATATGAATTGATTTCGTAGTTCTTCAGTCCTTCTTTGACCCCTCTAATAAAAAATTACATGTTTTTGTTTCTTTGGTGTATGGCTCTTAAACTAAAAAATTGAGAGAGTGCTGCGCACCTGAATGTTTAAATTAAATGATTTCAATTGATTTTTTATGAGTATCAAACTATTATTCGGTATTTTTATGCCCTGAACAGGTTATATAAAGTTTGCCACGATGTTTGTAAAGTATATACAGTGCGTTCAAAAAATAAAGTTTTCGTTTTTCAAAGTATAGGGAGCGTTTATTGGAAAATATGTTATAATTAGAGAACAATATATTTTCTTTTTTATATTATAGCTGACGTTTCTTCAATACTTGCATAATCCCCCAGGTTTTTATTATAGCGACTTCCAGATGTGTTATAGCACCCGAATGAAATATCTGTTTGATGTTAAATGTTTTCTTATTGGATTGGCGTCGGGTGACTGTTATGGCCAATCTAAAATAACAATATGGCTTTCTTGTTTTCATTGTATAAAGAGTCTGCTCCTATGTTTCAGTTCATGGTCTTCTTGCAGTACCCAATCATGGTTGTTTTTGCCTTGAAGCATTTCACCTGACTTCAGGTTTCAGGCTCAGGTTTTCTGTGAAGTACGTCATGAGAATTTTTGAATATATGTTTGTCCTTTCTTGGCCAAACCTCTCAAGGGTGTTGAACAATACAAATGTCGATTCATCTCTCAATATTACATTGATCCAATCACGGTTGATGTTTTCCTGCGCTCAATGCAAACATTTTTTAATATGTGTTTTTGAAAGTAGGGGTTTGATTACAGTATTTAGTGATAAACATATATGATCCCCTTTTAAATATTTTTTTTATCTTCTCTTGGATTGAGAAGTGGTTTCTTCTTAAAAAGAAGAACAATAGTTTTGTTCTGACTTTTAGATGTCACGTGATTCCACCCTCTTCCTGGCTTGTCATCTACATTTCCAGTTTCGCCATTATGGTCAGACCACCTCTTCACAAATATACATTTAAATACATTGCGGTTTGTTTCAATAATCCATTTCGGATCTTTAGGATGCTTCGAAGCTTATACTGAGCACTAATTTTTCTCATTTCTCAGGACGACGTAATACATTAAGAAGATCGAAAAAAACTGACCGAATTGTACGCGTCAGTGACAGCCATTGAATAAGTGTTAATTTGCAAAACAATAAAAATAGTTTTCCGAATGAAAATCGTTATTTTATAAACGCACTAGAATCCTTATATTTGAAAAAATAAATAATAAAAATCACCAGACAAATTTTTAATAAGCCATATTTTGAGAAAAGGGTGCCTATTTTTACATTTTATAATAATTTAGTTTTTTTATCAAATTTAACAGGCTTATGAAAAAATTATGTCGGAAATATTCTCCTTTGTGTGAACAAAACTACATTAAATTTTAATACAACCAAGTTTTTATACTCTTGCAACCTGTTGCTACATAGTTTTGTTCACCTAACGGTTGTACGGGAGATAGATTTAGGGTTATATATATATAAAGGATCAGGATGAGAAAAGTTAAAATCCGGTTAACTGTTTGTTTGTCCGTCCGTCCGTTCGTGCAAGCTGTAACTTGAGTAAAAATTGAGATATCTCGATGAAACTTGGTAAGTGGGTTCCTTTGCGGACGACGAGGACGAGTTTGTAGATGGGCGGTATCTAACTACTGCCATGGTCACAAATCGCCATTAACCGTATACATATAAAATGCCATAACTAAGCACTTAATTACGATATCAAACTCTTACAGTGGAATCGCAGAGGATCGCAGTGGAAATAGTGATCGTGGTCCCGCCCTCTAACAAGTTTAATACACATATGTATCTTCTACACTGAAGCTACAACAACCGAATTTGCTGAGCGCAAATCTTATAAGAACCTCAATCGAAAGTGTGAAAATGGGTGAAATCGGAAGATAATTCCGCTAACTCTCCATATAACGGAACTGTTAAAAACTACTAAAAGCGCGATAAATCAATAACTAAATATGCCAGAGGCAGAAAATTTTACCACCAAAATGGTATAAGAGAACTTTAGAGGAGCCGCTATGTAGATTGGACGATGGGCGTGATACCGCCTACGTTTTGGTGAAACCCCATATCTCGGTACCCGACCAACCGATTTCGACACAATTTAGTACATGGCATTCATCATACATTCTTTTGTCGCAGTATGAAAAATGTAACGAAATCCGACAACAACCACGCCTACTTCCCATATAGTACAAATTTAAATTCCACTTAATTAAAGATTCTCGCATTTGCGGTTGACTTTTTACCCCATATAAGTATTAGCCAATATGTAAGTTATCTCAATGAAAATAAGAGAGCGTGTTTAAGTCATAACAGTGTGGAGAGGCTTTCTTAGAGGTGTCTAGGAACCTTTTTCAGAGTACCAAACGAAAAAAAAAAATTTTTTTTTTGATCCACCCTAATATGCATTGATGTTTGACGATGAATATCTCGTAAACGCTTAACTCAATCGAAAAATCCTATAAGACCATTTTTATAGAGCAGTAAATTTCCTACAAAACTATGAGTTTCATCATTCATAATAATTTTTTTCATTGAGTTATAAAATTCATAAGAAATAAAAAATTTTCCCAAAAATAATCAAACTTTAACTGTTAATATCTTTTAAACGTTTGGGTTGACGAAAAAATCATAAGAGACCTTTTTTGTAGAGCATTCAATTTCCTACAAAATCTAAGGAACAAGATATTTTTTCAAGTAGTTGGAAGCGAGATATAAATTTTTCTATCTGATAATAAGAAAAAATAGAAAACTGTATGTAGGAGGACCTTCCCGTTACAATTAAAAACTCATGTTTGGAGAGGCTTTCTTAGAGGTGTCTAGGAACCTATTTTTCCGAGTACCAAACGAAAAAAAAATTTTTTTTTTTTGAATCACTCTAATGTATATACCATATAATCATTTTAGTTTTTTTAACAAACTTTATGTCGAATATGTCGGTCAGTGTATGAGTTATATTTAGTATATGTACATATGTATATATAAAATAGCTTGGATTTCGATCCTCTAGTTGACGTTTTATACCTTAAATATTTCCCTGGCTTTGAGTATAAAATGTTCGGTTGCACCCGAACTTAACCCTTTCTTACTTCTTTATTTATAAATTGGTCCACAGTAATAAATTAGTATTCCGCTTATATTTTGTATATTTTTGTAATAAATAAAGCTTAAAAGTACGATTTAATATATATAATATTATTTCTATAATTTGATTTTATTTTACCAACTTTTTTGACAGATATTAAACAAAACAAACCGTTATTACGTGAACGGCTATTCACAACATCAAGTGGCATCAGATTATGTCATCACTTTCGTAGATTCTCCACCGAATTCGGAGGAATCCTGGACTGGTATGTTACTGAAATACACTTGTCTCTATATATAATACTTTAGAAAGAAACTATAAATTTCATTACAATTGATTGAAAAAATATATTAATAACGTTTAACATTAAGAAATTTCCATAAAAATAAACAATTTAAAACTTTTGTTTGAAAGATTCACTGTGGAATAATGTTGGTTCATCGTGGAATGCTATTAAAGATTTGGATAATACTTACAATGCTACTAAAACAATAATTTAAATTTACAATAGAATTTAAGATTACGTATAAAATTTGAAGTTTTTATGGCTGAGCCTTAAGCCTTAACGACTTATTTGTAATAAACTTTTCAGACGAGAATACAAAAGAGTCCCCTGGACCTCAAATAATCGACGTGCAGACAATTTACTCAAATAGTGGATCGCGAAAGAGACGAATGGATTGGGACTCATTGGACATTGGTCAAAGTGGAAACACAACTACTACACAGTCTGGAGAATTGGCTTCTAAAATTCCACATCACGATAAAGACAAGGTCAAAAAGGATAAAACGACAGGTAAGTTGATAATTCTTCTACTTCTTTACTGGCGTAGACACCGCTTACGCGATTATAGCCGAGTTAACAAGAACTCGCCAGTCGTTTCTTCTTTTCGCAAGGTGGCGCCAATTGGAGATTCCAAGCGAAGCCAGGTCCTTCTCCACCTGGTCTATCCAACGCAGTAAACTGCTTCCTCCTCCTCTGCTTCCCCCGGCGGGTATTGGGTCGAATACTTTCAGAGCTGGAGTATTTTCGTCCATACGTACGACATGATCTAGCCAGCGGAGGCGATGTCTCTTGATTAGCTGAATAATGTCAATGCCGTCGTATATATTGATGTTGATAATTAAAATGTTTATAAATTGTGAAAAAATGGAACCCCTTATGTTATCGGATAAAAAAATCAACTAGTTCTCATAAAATGCAAGTTTTTCATATCGTCCGCATATACACAGCTGGTCTTAAGTATGACGCACCATTGTTTTTTTTTTTAATAAATTGTGATATTTATAATCCTGCTTGTTCTTATTATCCAAAATGCTTTTTCTGTTGTTTTGCGAAAAAATAACTGTACATTCGAAGATTCCAGAAATGTCTATGGCAATCACGTGCGTTTTCGGTTGGTCATTGAAATAGACGCACTTTAGATTTCTTTGTCTTGCGTAAACAAGTGCAGTTTTATCTATTGAGGAAGTATTAAAAATAAACAAATAAATTGTCTTCGAGCTACATTTAAAGTAATAATGATAATAATGATTAATAAAAGCCACTATTCTGAGCTTATTGGAACGTGAAAAAGTAGACTTTTTTCACTCCCAAAGACTATCCATTCGAAACATCGCCAAACAGATTAAACGCAGCTTCAGAACTGTTGATAGATATTTAAAGGATCCGGAGGCATATGGAAAAAACTTTTAAGCGAAAAAGAAAGCACTATCTGAACAATCAGTACAAATATTGTTAGAATTGCTTCAAATTCGACCAAGTCTGCAGCTAAGATTAAGGAATTAGCTGTTCAGCGTACAATCAGAAATACAGAACACCTAAAGTGTTTAAAAATCAAGAAAAAAAAACCCGCTGAATGATTCGCGAAAGCATAAATGACTTGGACTGTTCAATCTGGCACTCGACTTAATGATTGGCGTTCAGTTGTCTTTACTGATGAAAACGTTTTAATTTAGATGGCCCTTATGGTTTTGAATACTATTATTACGATTTGAGAGAAGATGAGTTATATTTAAATCGCCACCACAGCCGAGAAGTTGGAGTCATGGTGTGGGGTGCCATCACGTTTTACGGAACAAATGAATTGGTTTTTATCGATCAGAAGATGAACGGCGATCGCTTCAAAACATTGTTGGAGTCCGTTTTTTCACAAATAAGTGATCTCTTTGTACCAATTCCTTGGATTTTTCAAGAAGACTCTCTCTTGCTCTTATTCATAATCACCGAGTAGTAAAGTCATTTATTACGAGTCAAAACGTTAATGTCATGACCTCGAAACCATATGGCTAACACGTAAGGTATACGAAGGATACGAAGATAAGGAAACAATAACTTCAGCTATTAAACGAGCTTGGAGTGAGATTTCCTTGACCTACATACAAGTATATTCCCTGTATCATTCTATTAAGGACCGAATATATGATGTTATAACTAACAAAGGAGAAAGTACTCATTACTGAAATTATTTTTTTTTATTTCCAATAAATCAAATAGTTACACGAACTAAAAATTTAAGTTAAAAAAAAAAATATTTTTCTATTAAAAATTAAAAAGCTTAAGTGCGTTTTTTCTAATGACCAAGAAAACGGCACCTTTTTTGAGTACTTTTAAACACAATTTTGTTAAGTTTGAATAATCATTTGCATATTATATTTAAATTATCATTAATTTACCCATGTTTCTGCATATAAACTTTTTTTCAATCATCACTAAAATAATAATAAATATTTAAACAATTGTAATGCAAGTAAACCTGCGTCTAACCTGCTTTATTCGTTCAATTGTTGTGAGATTAATTTAAAGTACTCACAAAATAACCAGAATATTCTTTTTTTTTATTTTTTTATTTATTCATTCGTCTATGTTGTCGCTTTTAAAATATTCACCATTCGATATTATGCAGTAATGCCGACGCTTCTTCCAATCTTGTTAAAATACCTTTAGGTTCTCTTTTTTTTGGAATTAGGGAAACGTCACACGGAGCCATGTCTAGCGAATATGTAGGCTGGAATATCGTTACAGTATTGTTTTTGTGAGCTTAATGAATAAACCTTAAAATCAAGTACTTTCGGAGCATGTATACCAATGTAATAAAAAAAATTTGATTACTGAATTCTGCAAATGCACGAAATTTTAATATTCTCGTTATTTTCTGAGCACAACTCGTGTGTGGTTAATAAGAGTGATGCATGCATTTGGAAAGCAATTTTTGAACAAAATTTCAACATACTTTAGCATATGGTAGAATATGTATATCTTTCCTTTTTAACATTTTGAAAAATAATATTTCCTTTTTGTTACTCCAATTCTTAAATTAAAAAATATTGTCAATTTAGTTCTGTTTTTGATATTAAAATTATAATTTTAAATTTTAATTTCCAAATTTCTATTTGTTTAATTTAAAATTTAAAACATTTTTTCCAACAAGTACAATAGTTTTGTTCACCTAAGGGTTTTTTGTGACACCCAAGGCCAATCGATTTAAATTTAAAATTACATATGATATATAGAAATGATTAGAATTGAATTTCGATGATGAGACATGGTACCCGTGTTCCGCACTCTACGCTGATTGATATTTCGAATTAGCGAAACTAGTGCAAACACCAAGCTAAAACATATAATCTCGGTGCAGAAGACCTGCCTCTAGTTAAATAAAAAAAATTGGCGAAAAAACTTCATCTAAAAATGGTCGAAACCGAGCAAGAGTTATAATATATGTATATATGACTCTTACGATATTCCACAGCGGAGTATAAATCCGATTTAAGTATATGTATATTCAGCGTGTTCTTATCATGCACCTTTTTTTATCAGGTGGGACGCTTTGGAGTCTAATGTGAACATATGTAGTTTAGTGTTGAGTAGTTCCAAATGTTTTATATACAACCTTAATATTTTGGAAATTCAAATGTTTTACTGATTTCCTATTGAGCTGTGAGCAGTATGTTATTTGTTTCTAATACTAAGGCATATTGGTGTATGTATGTAAGCATATACATATGCGTGTCAGTATTGCTATAATCAAATCTACTCGTCTGATTTTTGTAACATAATGTAAATATTATCATTCTCAGAGCAGTGTCAAAAGAGTGCCAGATTACAGCTTTTCAATTATCTATAGTTGATTAAATTTGAATCTTCTACAAAACGACCAAAGTACGCTCAGTTATTTTATGACCATCAGAATCGAGGGTTGTGTTATAGCACGTGGATTATATACAAATATACACATATTTTAAACTCATAAATGCTTGCTTAAAGGCGCATAGGGTCAGTGATATATTGTCGGAAATTTACTTCGCAATACTGTATGAAAGCCCGTTTTTGACTGAAATAATTGGAACTGTTGTTGGCTATAAACAATAACACATATAAATGCAGAATAATGCATTTACCAACAATAACAACACTAATCGCATATACTCTTGGTATCAGACAGACTTATGTGGTATGATCTTAAGACAAAATGTTATAATCCTAATAATAATAGTCGAGTAGTTTTTCAGTCGTGGCCGAAACTAATCTGGCATAGGTATAAAATTAATAATCCGAGTTCTGAAGTGAAATACTTAACAATCTCGAATGAAATTTTTTATAAGTGGGCAGTTGGTAATGGCAATGATTTGTTCAATAAAACGTCAATGAAAAATATTAAATATTGCATATTAGAAACGAAAATGATAAATGAACTTCGTGGACAGGCTGAGTACTGGCTGAAAAAATCGTACTTGGTGATGACCATCGAATGAATTTTCAATTAAAATTATGACAATTCATACATCGCTGAAGTAGAAAAATCCAAAGAATTGTACGCTGTACTATGGCGTACAAATTACATACATGAATGGAACGTGTGCAGTTATATTGACTGAATATAGTTTGAATAATGCATGGTTGACAACAAAATGAGGAAACAAATTTAAACTAAGTTTTAGTCTTTTACTAATTCCTCAACTTTACTTTAGCAAACATTGCAATTGCTTAAATGTGTTCTAAATACCTACTTATGCCACGCAGTATAATAGTTTTGTTCATCTAATGATTGTTTGTAACCCCTGAAACTAATCGAGATATGTAAATGCAAAGTTATGTGTACCTATATACTATATACATATAATGACCGGATAATGACGATGAGATATGTTGACTGTGCATGTAATAACTTCAGTAAAAATTAAGATATCGCCTTTAGTAAGCGCTTATCGTTGCCAATTACCGAACACTGTGGTCAATCAGTGAGATATAACAATGAACCACAGAGAACACCTTTTCTCGGTAATAATGTGTTCTGGTGCCAAGAAATATTAAAATTGGGTCAATAATTTTCAGAGTCTCAATATACTTAATAAGACGATTTTCAAACTTTCGGTTGATTTTATACCATAAGTATCGGTGAATATGTAAGGTATCCAAATTAAACTTATATGGTATATTTTTCTCATATTAATATGTCTTAATAAGAAAAATAATTTCTAACCACATCTATTGGTCGATAAGTGAGATATAAGGGATATACTAGAGCTTAATGTTCTACTTTGTGAAATCTACAAATTCATGTGAGTTATCTTTCTTCAATTGGTTCCATGTTCTTGACTATACTTGAATACTGTCGAAAGTTAATGCAAGCAGTATACCACTTCCCCCAGCCGCAAGCTACCTGATTTACATAGTGATTTTCGACTATCCAGCTGACTTTGAACGCGTTGTGTTAGTCAACAGCGTGATGATTTTTTTAAAATTAAGTAGACACGTTTTACTAAATATTATATGGTTTAACCGTGAATATAAATGAAATCGGTATATACCCATAGTAACTATAACTGCCATAACTAAGCAATAAATTATGATATAAATCTGTTATTTGGCACAGAGAATTGCCGCGTGACCCTAGCCACTCCCCATATAACGGTTTTGTTAAAAAAATTACTAAAAGTGCGACAAATCGGTAAGCAAAGACGTCAGAGGGATTAATTTTTACACCCAAGGAAACGAAGTCTACATTTGGCGATGGACGTTGCACCGCCCATATTTGGGTGAAATAACATATCTCCGGACCTATCAGACCAATTTCAACTAAATTCGGTACATAAAATTATCTTGATGTTGTTATGTTTAATTGTGATTAGTGCAATCGAACCATAACCACGCCTACTTTCCATATTGGACAATTTAAATTTCATATGATTCTTTCACTTGACAGTACACAAATCAAGCACTAATCTATATACGAGTTTTCGGACAAAACTTTGCACAAACCGTTCTTAAAAAGTAAGCCAACTTGAGTCTAAAAGTTATCAAAATCGGACCACGTACCCAATATTTGGAGGTCAGTGCGATTGGCTTACTTTTTGCCAAAAATATCAGTCAAACTGTGAAATACAAGTATGTTATTGAAATTCGGGGAAATGTGTTTTAGGTAATGACATACCCTTGTGTTATAAATGGGCTAAACACGCACAATACTTACGTTAGCCCCATATGCCTAATATAAAGATTTTCGAACTTCGATTTGACTTTATACTACATAACTAGAGGACCCGCCCACGCTTCACTGTGGCTAATACATAGACTACTACCATCTACATACATACATATATGATTTCTATTAGTTGGATTATAACTATTAGTTAATGAGATATAGCATTTTTATGAAGCAACTCAAGAATGATAGAATACAAGATTACGACAACCGCCATTATGAACGTCATAGTTACGTGTTGAGAAGAAGAAGAGTGAAAAACTGTCAAATAGCTTGCAAATTGTAAACAGAAAAGTAAACACTTTTGTAAATTCGCAAAATATTATTAATTCTTTCGATTTTAATAAAAAGTTTTAGTGAAGCGATTAAATATTGTTGAGTGAAAAGATTTGAATCATTTCTAAAGAAATATATCGGCCTATTTATAATAAAATTGTCTATTAAGTTGTGATTCAAATGGAGAAGACGTTTCTTGTGTTGTATATAAATATATACATATATTATAAGTTCAGATGTATGAAATTATGATAAAAGAATTGTGAAATTATTAATTTAGTATTAAATATATCATTTCTTTTGCAAAATAACACCAATTTTTTGGCAACTTTTCAATCGGCCGGAAAACTGAAAAAACTCGTTTTTGATCCTTTAATTGCATAATAATTATTACAACAAGCCACTGCACATTTCATTTTAAAAAATTAATATATTTATGCTTAGAAATTTAAATAAATACAACAGTACACTTACACTGGTTTTCTTCATTTGAACAATTTCCACACATGCTACTCTATTTATTGTGGACGTGCCTAAATCTAATTATATACATATTTTCTCGCAACAATATTCTAAACATTCCACTGAAATTTTTCCTGCAAATACGAATGAATTAATATTATTTTGGGAATTTCAAAAAGTGTTTACTTTTCTGTTTACAATTTGTATGCATTTCTATGCTTGTTCGTCTCAACGCATAAGTGTGACGTCACGAAATTGTTGCACAATGTATTTGTTTTTGTAAGAATTGTCGAGAGCTAAACCGAAAAAAACTAACTGTAAACTAGTGTCGTAATCTTGTATTCTATCATTCTTGGAAGCAACTTGTGTTAGTTTTTAAAAAAATGGATCATAAGGCATTTCGAGTGTTAATAAAGCATTGCTTTTTGGGGGAAAATACTGAGGAATTTGGGCTCAGGGAAATCCACCGATGAAAAGATATTTGCTAAGCTTAAATAGGCGAAAGCCCTAAGCAAAGTGGGTGCCTCGCAAGTCCATAATCCAACAAAAACAACGAATAACTGATTCTGAGAAGTGCTCTTTAATCGTAATAAAACCGAATTTTTGCGTCAGTGTGTGACAATAGAAACATAACTCCATCATTTCCCACTGAAGTCCAACCGACTGTCATTCTAGTGGACTGCACATGATGAACCAGTTCTCAGGCGTGGAAAGACGAAAAAGTCAGCTGGAAAGGTTATAATATCAGTCTTTTGGCATGCACGTGGTATAATACATACTCAACGACTGATTACTGAGCCAGTTATAATCTATTTTACTGCGTATTTGGTTGTGGTTCTTTTCTACTATTCCAAATACTAAATAGTTTTATTTTTGAGGAAGAATCTGTTTAAAATTGTACGCATATATTCAAATGATTCCTACAAACATAAATTTTGAACAAATGTTTATGATTTAAATATAATTTTTGTATTTATGAGTTGTATTAAATTTTGACATAAAGAGATAAAAGGTATCCTATGTCCTTGCCCTGGTTCTAAGCAACTGCTCCACCAATTTCAGCCAAATCGGTTCAGCCGTTCTTCAGTTATAAATGGTGTAACTAACACAACTTTCTTTTATATAAATAGATTGAATCACCCAATTTATTATTTAAGAACGAACTACTCTGTCCCCATTATGAAAACTAGTCTTCAGATGTCTCCTTTTACTTTGGCATCGTTTTGTTTATTGCACGTTACGTTTGAATATTGGATACTGCTATGGTAGCGCAATCTATCGGATCCAATGTAAAACATTCCAAAATTAGCAATTAATTACAAATGAAAAATTAATTAAAAAAAAACATTTTTCAGTGGACCAAATTGTGAATCTAAACCATCCTCGAATCTCCCTAAAAACACACACAAAAAATTTCATCAAAATCGGTCCAGCCGTTTAGGAGCAGTTCAATTACAAACACACGGTCAGAAGTTTTATATACATATACAAAGATATGAATCGGGCAAGTTGGAGTTATATGAAATTGATAGCATATTTTTCTAAAACAGTGTGTTCTTGTACCTGAAATATGTGAAATCGGGCAAAAAACTAATCCTAGACCCTGAAAGAAATTTGATTGTGGACATTGCGAGAGTATAAAATGTTCGTTTATAGCCTAACCTAGTCATTTCTTACCCTTTATGTTCCTAAAACAAAATTACTAAAGAAATATGTATGTATGTGTGTGATTATTGTTTCTCTGTTTGAGTTAAATAATTAAAATTACCTTTTGCAATGTTAAATATATTATGAA